>NC_141545.1:29378102-29618102 GCF_021556685.1 Rattus norvegicus | reverse complement strand
AGGAACACTGCTAATATTTCTTACATCCTGGCAGACCAGGAAGCAGGGGACAAACAGGAAGTGGGAGCCCAGCTATTATAAGCTTCCAGGCCTGCCCACGGTGACTCACTTCTTCCAGTGAGACTCCATCCCATAAAGGTTCTTCAGCCTCCCAAAACAGTGCCATGAGTTCCGTTCAAGGGCCAAGTGTTCAAGCTGATGGAGGACATCTTACAACCAAATCTTACTTAAGGGGTAGTGGGGATGAGAGCGTGCTAGGGCAGAGCACTGGAGGGCAGGCTCAGTGATTAAGAGCACATTCTGTTCCTCTGGAGGACCCAAGTTCAATTCCCACTGGGTGCCTCACAACCACCTGTTAACTCCAGACCTGGGGGATCTGACGCCCTCTTCTGGCCCCTATAAGTACCTGCGCTCACATGTGCACAGCACACAGGTCCACACAACCATTTAAAAATCATTCTCAGCACGGAAGTTTCTAACCCCGGAGACAGTATGCAGGTGGTTACTTGAGCAGAATATTTTTTTAATATTATTTATTTATTATATATAAGTACAGTGTTGCTGTCTTCAGACACACCAGAAGAGGGCATCAGACCCCATTACAGATGGTTACGAGGTACCATGTGGTTGCTGGGATTTGAACTCAGAACCTTTGGAAGAGCAGTCAGGTTTTTTTTTTTTTTTTCCGGAGCTGGGGACCGAACCCAGGGCCTTGCGCTTGCTAGGCAAGCGCTCGCTCTGCCACTGAGCTAAATCCCCAACCCGCAGTCAGGGCTCTTAACCACTGAGCCATCTCTCCAGTCCACTTGAGCAGAATTGAGAAGCAGTGACCCATGCTTCTCAACCTTCCTAATAATGCGACTCTCATGGTGTGGTAACCCCCACAACCGTAAAATCACCTCATGTTGTGGTGACCCTCAACCATACAATTAATTTCATTGCTATCCATAGCTGTAGTTTTGCTGCTATTATGAATCATAATGTAAACATCTGATCTGTAGGATGTCTGATGTGTGACACCCTTTCCCTTTGCAGTGGGGACACAACCCATAGGTTGAGAACTGTTGCCATGAAGGAAGGATCATTTAAGGTGGGCCCTGAGGAAGTAGGTAGAGTTGATGAGGGATAAGGTGTCTGTAAAAATAGAAGGCTCAGTATGCAGAGGAGGGTGAGAGAGGATAATGGGGTTTGAAAATGGCAGCAACACACTAAATACATGTATGAAATTGTCAAAAGAATAACCAAAGAGAACATCTTTATGCTGGGCCTGATGGTGAGGTCTGTCATTCAGATACAAGGGAGGCAGGAGGATCATAAGTTCAAGGCCTGCTTGAGCTACAAAAGGAGTCTGGCAGCAGCCTGGCCAACTTCGTATGACCCTGTCTGAAAATGAAGAGAAAAAAAAAAGGATAGGGGATGTAACTCAGCAGGAGAACACAGGCCTAAAATCTAACAGTAAGGGGGGGGGGGTGGCTCAGTGGTAGAGCCCCTGCCTAGAATCCCCCAGTGAGGGGCTGGGGCGTGGCTCAGTGGTAGAGCCCCTGCCTAGAATCCCCCAGTGAGGGGCTGGGGGCGTGGCTCAGTGGTAGAGCACCTGCCTAGAATCCCCCAGTGAAGGGCTGGGAGCGTGGCTCAGTGGTAGAGCCCCTGCTTAGAATCCCCCAGTGAGGGGCTGGGGGCGTGGCTCAGTGGTAGAGCCCCTGCCTAGAATCCCCCAGTGAGGGGCTGGGGGTGTGACTCAGTGGTAGAGCACCTGCCTAGAATCCCCCAGTGAGGGGCTGGGGGCGTGGCTCAGTGGTAGAGCCCCTGCCTAGAATCCCCAGTGAGGGGCTGGGGGCGTGGCTCAGTGGTAGAGCCCCTGCCTAGAATCCCCCAATGAGGGGCTGGGGGCGTGGCTCAGTGGTAGAGCCCCTGCCTAGAATCCCCCAATGAGGGGCTGGGGGCGTGGCTCAGTGGTAGAGCCCCTGCCTAGAATCCCCCAGTGAGGGGCTGGGGACATGGCTTAACTTTACACAAAAAAGTTAGGAGTATCATTTAATGCAATTATGTGATGGTGTCATCATGACCTTTCATTTGGTACCTTCCTGACTGGCCCACCATCTTTAGGATAATACAAGATGATACCTTGTGAAGTGACTGGGTGAACTTCATTATATGCTGTAGGGAACCCAGCTAGAGCCAGCACTGTGACTTCCAACAATTGTCCTCTAACAAAATATACAGGCCCATTCTCCACTAAGCTTTGCACAGACCTTCTCACCTTATTGGTTGGAGCTGTGTCACATGACTGTGTATGAGCCCTCCCCTTCCCCCACAAATCCCTTTCAGCTGGACTGACTCTGAATGTTTCTAGCCTAGAAAGGGTGAGGATTCTTTGGCTGGTATGCACATCCAGGTGACAGAGAGTGACCACAGCCTGGGGTGGTTTTAGGACACACATAGCATGTGAGCCCCCGACCAAGATGGGTCACACTACAACCCATCTACCTCACTTGCTTCAATCCTCTGTAGAGTTTGTGCCTCTGCACAAGCTTGGAAGACAGCCTCGGAACCCTCGACCTGGTCAGAGAGGCCAGATATCCATTGGCCTTCTTTTTTGTCATAGCCAAGTCCTTCTGAATATGGAGTTCTGTGACAAGAAGAGTACATGCCAGGCTCTTCTGGGACCCTCCTGCCAGGCTGCTTCAGCCATCCAGCAGACCTAAGGAGCGGAAGTTCTGTTTTACTAATCAGAAGCAAAACAGGAAGGACTCAGGATACCCAGAAGGGGAGTGGATTATGGTTTAAATCCAAGAAGTTGAGTAAGAAGATCTGTTACTCTGAAAACCCAGCTAGGTGCCCAAGCTGCCCGGACTCCTGTCACTAGGAGCCTTTTGATAGCCAAGGCCACAACTGGAAAGCAGCATGCTGTTGCTTTGTGTCTGTCTGTCTGTGTTTGGTGTATGCTTGTGTGTGGCATATATGCATGCAGGTGCTTTACCAGGGCCACGCCCCCAGCCCCTCACTGGGGGATTCTAGGCAAGGGCTCTACCAATGAGCCACGCCCCCAGCCCCTCCCTGGGGGATTCTAGGCAGGGGCTCTACCACTGAGCCACGCCCCCAGCCCCTCACTGGGGGATTCTAGGCAGGTGCTCTACCACTGAGCCACGCCCCAGCCCCTCACTGGGGGATTCTAGGCAGAGGCTCTACCACTGAGCCACGCCCCCAGCCCCTCACTGGGGGATTCTAGGCAGGGCATCTACCATGGTGACACATGCCTGTCCAAGTAGTTAGAAGCCAGAGTTCCACATCCAGTCTCCACCTTATGTTTGAGACATGGTCTCTCATTGAACCTGGTGTTCTCTACTTCTACTAGTCTGGCTGCTAAGGATCCAATCTCCACCTCCCCAGATGACAGGCACGCACCGCCACGTTTGGCTTTTGATCTATGGCAGGGGATTTGAACTCAGGTCCTCAGTGTTTACACGGCAAGCACTCTACAATCCCAGTCTGTTGTTACCTTTAAGCACCACCTTAGAAAGCACATTTTTCTTACAGGCATGGTGGCAGCGACCTGAAATTTTAAGGGTTGGCAAACAGAAGCAAGAGGAGCATGAACCTGAGTCTACAAAAACCAAACAAAAGCCCATTTCATTTGAGTGCCCCATAGCAATGGGAAACCCCAAAACTGCCACCTGGATTGGACATACAGTTAAGGTCTCTGGTTCACACTGCCCTGTGCTGAGTCTTGGCATCACCGCTCTATTAAAGCCTTGCCAGCAAACTATGGTGAATACCATTGACAAGAGCATTTATGGTACTGGGCAGTGGTAGCATAGGCCTTAATCCCAGTACCCAGGAGACAGAGGTAGGTAGATCTCTGTGAGTTCCAGGACAGCCAGGGCTACACAGAGACCCCCTGGGGAAAGGGAAAATTATGGGAGAAAAGGTTAAAACTACCCAAAATATGACTAGATCTTTATCACTTTCCTCAGTGCACTGAGCTGAGGTCACTGCCGAGGTGCATTTTGGGAAAGATGGGCTAGCCCCAGGAAGCTTCCAGACAACCACACCTAGCAAGTGTGATTGTGGGCAAGACCTGCTCTGTCAGTGCTATCAACTTCTTAACTGTAAATTGGGCATAACGAGCCTGGGGATGTGCTCATGCCCAGGCTGCAGTGAGACTGTAATGACTTGACAAGGTGCCAAAGAGATGGCTTAGTGGGTAAAGTCCTTGCTGTGGAAGCATAAGGACCCAAGTTCAAACCCCAGGTCCCACATAAAAACATCCAGGAGTGGGGATGAGAACTTGTAATCCTAGTACTAGGCAGGCAGGAACAAAGGATCCCAGAGTTCATCGACCAGTCAGTCCAGCCTAACAGAAGCCAGATCCCAGTGAGAGACTTTACCTTTAACACATGGAGATGGCTCAGTAGGTAACAGTCCTTGCTATGGAAGCATGGGGACCTGAGTTCAAATCCCTAGCACCCATGTAAAAAGTTAAGCATGACTCCGTGCAACACGCTGCACACATAAGAAAGCAATGCAAGAGTGATTACTGCTCTTGTGGAGGACCTGGGTTCGGTTCCCAGCACCGCCGTGGCAACTCGCAACAGCCTGTAACTTCAGTTCTAGAACACCTTCTTCTGACCTCTGCAGGCTCCTGCAGGCTTCTGACCACCCAGGAACACAAGCATGAAATGAGCACATAACTGTTCTTTTTTAAAAAAAGAGATAAACAAGGAAGATGGTTCCTAAGTAACAATGCCCAAGGTGTACACACACACACACACACACACACACACACACACATACACACACACACACACACACACACACACACACACACACACAGTGCCTGGTTCCCTCTTAACGTCACAGAGAGAATGCTATATCAACAAGTGCTAGCTAACGCCAGTCCGCCTATACAGAGCCAATTCCGTACGCATGGAGTTCTGATCTGCTTTGAGGCGATGCTAAGTGCCGATCCCGCCTCTACCTTTGGAAGTCATTGGTCATTGAAGTGGGACATCCACGATTTCTAACAGCTTAAGAGCTGCAAACAGGTCAGGCTTGCTGGAGGAGGCAACTTCATCTAAATCAGGATCAGCTCCGCGTGGGAAGATGTCAGGAGGTGCTAGGGATGGGGGAAGGCACACCGCGGCTGGGTAAGAGCAGGAATGGGTGGGCATGGATAGATCAGGAGAAGGATGCAGGTGACGAGTGCACAGGGGGAGCCCCAGAGGAGTCTGGCTGCTTCCGGCCCAGCCCAGGTGATCTGTGCAGCTAGGTCGTGTGGAGACAAGGACAGTGAGCAAAGGCTTATGGGCTAGAAAGTGATGTCTTCAAGGTGCGGGCTGCCAGCTCACCACTAGTGCAAGCTCCAGCCTGGTACGACTGAGTCCATGGTACATTTGTGTATGTCCCTGAGTCCATACGCAAAGCCAACAACATGCGAATGCTGTGTTCTAGGCTGGGCACAAAAGAATAAAAGGAATTCTGTCCACTGAGCAGAATAGAAATATGGGGGCTGAGGAGATAGTAGTGGAGATGGGGCCTGACTCAGTGCTCAAAGTGCATGCCATGCAAACATGAGGACCCAAGTTCAGGTCCCCAGAACCCATATAAATGCTGGACGAGTGTGATAGCCCACCTGTAATCCCAGCCTTGGAGACAGAACAGGATCCCCAGAATAAGTCAACAGCCAAACTAGCCATATTGACAAGCTTTGGGTTTGATGGAGAGGCCCTACCTCAATGAATAAGGTAGAAAAGCAAGACAGCAAGCTTGGGGCCCATATGCTCTTTCACATACATGCATACACACATACAGTACATACACGCGCCACATGCATATATCATGTACACACCATGTACACTATATATATGTGCATACACACATGCATATACCACATACACATGCTCACATGCACACACCATGCACACAATGTACACACCACACACACTATACACGTGTGCATACACACATGCACGTACCACATGCACATGCATACACCATGCACACATTGTACACATGTGCACATACCATACACATGTGCACACACACGTGCCACATGCATATACAATGTACACACCATGCACGCTATACACATGTGCATGCACACATGCATATACCACATACACATGTTCACATGCATACACCATGCACACATCATACACATGTGCACACACATTTGCACATTGTCCATCAAAACAGACAAACAAATGGTCTCTGCCTATGGTGGAAGGTAACACCCCACAGACTTGACATGGATTCCCATAGAAGGGATGTTCGGGTGGATGCCAATTCCAGGGGTTAATGATCTCTGCTGTGCTCAAGTTCTTGCATGCGTCTGGAGAGATAACTCCATTGGTAAAGCACACGAAGACCTGAATTTGATCACTAGAACCTAATTTAAAAAGAAAAGCCGGTTCCTAGACCTGTCTGACCCATTCAATGAGAGATCACACAAATGAGGGACCCTGGCTCCAACAAGGTGGGCGACACATAAAGACTGGCGCCCTCCATGTCACAGAGGAACACACATACCCATGCATGCACTTTGTTGCTGTGAAGAGACACCGTGACCACAGCAACTCTGATAAAGGAAACGCATTTGATCGGGGCTGGCTTACATTCTCAGAGGTTTAGCCCGTTGTCTCCATGGCGGGAAGCATGGAGAAGTGCAGGCAGACATGGTGCTGGAGAGGTAGCTGAGGTACCCACAGATCAGCAGGCAGCAGGGAGAGAAAGACACTGCGCCTGCCTTGAGCATTTGAAACGCCCAAAGCCCACCCCCAGTGACACACTTCCTCCATCAAGACCACACCTCCTCCAACAGGCCACACCTCCTCATCCCTGTCAAGTAGTGCCACTCCCTAATGACAAAGCATTCAAGTCAGCGAGCCTCTGGAAGCTATTCTTATTCAAACTACCACATGCATGTACCTGCACACATGGAGCACATGTGCATGTGCTTAGAAAAATTACCACCTCAGACTCAGCCTGGCCTTTTGCTTCAGACTTACATTCCTTACCTGGCATGGTAGTTCAGTCATATTTCCGTCAAATACTCAACATAAGCAGGCAGCGAGGAGAGGGGTATTTTCCTTGTGGATTCAGTAGTCTTGATCCATCATGGTGGGAGGGCGTGGCAAAAACAGCTCATTTCGTGGATGTAGGAGCAGGTGGTGAGGCTGCTGACATCATGGTGGACCAGGAAAAAGAGGGGAGCTCTTAACAGGAAGGGACTAAAGCGAGATACAACTTCCAAGGACACGACCCCCATCTACCCTCTCCACCCAGACCCACCTTCTGCAGCTCTGTCAGGTCACAATCTATTCAAATTGTGTGTGTGTGTGTGTGTGTGTGTGTGTGTGTGTGTGTGTGTGTGTTATGTGTATGTTATGCATACACCACTGCATGCATGTGGAAGTCAGAGGGTCAGAAGACAGCTTACGGGAGTCACTTTTTTCCTTCTATCATGTGGACTCCAGGATCAAATTCAGATCATCGGGCTTGGTGGCAAGTGCCTTTACCTACTGAGCCATGTCACTGTCCCTCTATTCAGATTTTCAGTCCATCAGTGGGTTGAGTCATTGATAAAGTCAGAGCCCTTGTGACCTACTCCTTTCCAATATGCCATCACAGACGCACCTAGACGCACGTTACCAATCTCTTAAGTGCCTCTTGGTCCAGTCATTTTCACCTTAAGGTTGACTGTCACACCTGCCATTCTAACCATACCATGTGTCCTACCTGTCTCCCACATACCCTATTAGAAAACATATGAGATGGGCTCATTTCCTTCTGAGACAGGGTCTCCTGTCCTCCAAGTTGGCCTCTAAGTAGCTAAGTAGGTAAAGATGGCCTTGAGTTTATAATCCTCCTGCCTCCCCCTCCCAAGGGCTGAAATTACACACACCCAGTGCCACATCCAGTTTCTGAAATCGTTTTAAAATCTGTAACCGCTCTCGACGCTCTGCGTGCAGATGCTACAGCTCCTCTCCCTCTCTCACCCTTCAGTGTGTGCCTCAGGGACCCTGTGTCTGGCTAGGTCATAGAGAATAGTCTCCCTGGTGCTCTTCACCCCTTGGAGCCTTTGCTTGGTAGGAAACCAGCCGCCATGTTGTGAGGACACTCAGTCCTCAAGAGGTTGAGGCAGGAGGATCACAGGTTCAGGGCCAGCCTAGGCTCCATGGCAAGACTGCGTCTCCAAAGAGAAGAGAGAAAGGATCAACTGACTTGATGTGAAACTCAGGGTCTCTGTTGAACACCGTTTGTTCTGGCATTTCTCAGCTTTTCGGTCTTTGTCACTCTGCCAAAAGGCCCCGGTTGACAATGGTTTCTCTTTCCTTCCCCTCTTACAGGGAGGAATATTTTCTGTTACTACACGGTAGAGCTAAGACCCACATGGGGACTGGGATGTTCCTAGATGCTTGTCTAGCATGTGCGAGACCCCGTGTCCCATCCCCAACATAGCCAGCATTCAGGAGATGGAGGCAGGAGGAGGTGGAGGGGAGGAGGAGGATCAGGAGTTCAAGGTCATTGTTGGTAACGTGGAGTAGGAAAGCAGCCTGGACTACATAATACCCTTTCTAGGACAAAAACAAGACACAGGAGCCAAAGAGGAGAGCTGCCGGGATAGAGGTGGGGCCTCACTCACCCCCTTCAGCAGCAACTACTGAGAATATAAGACACGCTGGAGAGAGAGTTCGGTGGCTAAAACACTTGCTGCTCTTCCAGAGAATCCAAGTTCAATTCCCAGCACCCACGCTGGGCAGCTCACAACTGCCTGTGACGGCTCCAGCAGGTTTCTCCAAAGACTTTTAAGGCCACTTGCTGCCGTACCTGATGGTTTGTGTTTAATATCTGGAATCCACGTGGGTGGAAATAGAGAACCAGCTCCCACAGGTTGTCCTCTGAGCCTTACACAGGCACTGTGGTATGCATGCCCACAGACACAGACACACACAAATACGAAGAAGTAAGTTTTTAAAACATAGTTGAGAACTAAACATAGTAGCACAACAACCGTCATCCCAGCGCCCAAGAGACTAAAGCAGGAGTTTAAGGCCAGCCTGGTCTACAGAGACAGACTAGCCTGGTCTATAGAGACAGACTAGCCTGGTCTACAGAGACAGACTAGCCTGGTCTACAGAGACAGACTAGCCTGGTCTACAGAGACAGACTAGCCTGGTCTACAGAGACAGACTAGCCTGGTCTACAGAGTGAGTTGAACAATGCCAGCATGGGCTACATCATGGGACCCTGTCTCAAACAAGAATCTAAGAGAGGAGGCTGGAGAGATGGCTCAGGAGTTAAGAGCACTTGTTCCTCTTGCAGAGGACCTGAGTTCTGTTGCCTACAACCACAAAGCAGCTCACAGCTGCTGCTCCAGGGCATCTGAAGCCCTCTTCTGGCCTCCATACTCATGTGCACATACATACATATGCATACACATAACTAAGCGTGTGTGTGTGTGTGTGTGTGTTTGTGTGTGTGTGTATTCCAAGAGAGAAGGAAAACAAATGTGCACGTCTGCTCTGGGTATTACATCCTGAAGAGGTGGAAGGAGGATCATGTGGAGCCTATACATCCCCATTCCCAGCAGTTTGATTCACAAAAACCAGAACAGGGAAGAAACCCAAGATCCGCCCAGCAGGTGACTGTGTAAGCATTTTATACATAGCCATGATGCAACACCATCCAGCCTTCAAGAAGGACGTGCTGACAGCTGCCACAGCCTGGATGAGCCTTTAGAACTTGATGCTGAGGGACATCGGCCAGTGGGGGAGGGGGGAGAGTTTAGCAGTCTATGTGACTCTTGCGAAGATCTCAGAGCAATTCAATTCATAGAGGCAAATTAGGCAGACATGGCATCCCAGGCACTTAGGAGGTGACAGAAGGGAATGAAGGTCATCCTTAGCTAACATCGTGAATTGGAGGCTAGCCTGGGCTACATCAGACCCTGCCTCAAAAAATCATCATAGAGGGGTCGGAGCAGGTAAGAGTACTTACTGTAACTGGCTGGCATGGGGGCATATGCCTTTAATCCTAGCACCTGCAAGTGGATCTCTGTGAGTCCCAGGACAGCCAGGGCTACATAGTGACACCCTGTCTCCAGGAGGCGAGGGTTGGAGGGTGGGGGAGGACTGCTCCTACAGAGGAACTGAATTCGGTTCCGACTCATATAACTGTGACTCCAGCTTGGGGAATCTGATGCCCTCTTCTGGTCTCTGTGGATACGTACACTCACAAACCTGTGTGTGTCCATTAAATCTTTACAAAAGAAATACTAAAAATAGTAATAGGGACAGTGTATGAGGGCCCAGGAGCTGGAGGAGGGGCACAGAGTTAGTGCTTAAGGGTGTCGGGTTTCAGTTCTGCAAGATGAAGGAGTTCTGGAGACAGGTGGCCTTCCCGGTTACACAACGGTGGCAGTCCCTTCTGCCACAGAACTGTGCAGAGAATTAGGATGGCAAGGTGTATATTCTACATGCATTACCACAATTTAGAAAATGTTTTTAAAAGGCCTGACATCAGGCTGGAGAGACGGCTCAGTGGTTAAGAGCACTGACTGTTCTTCCAGAGGTCCTGAGTTCAATTCCCAGCAACCACATGGTGGCTCACAACCATCTGTAATGAGATCTGGTGCCTTCTTCTGGCCTGCAGGAATACATGCAGGCAAAAAGCTGTATGATGTATACATAATAAATAAATACATGTTTTAAAAAATGGATAACCTATATCCATAAACACATAGATTCATGGATGGGTGGGAAATTAAGTCCATACCTGTTGACTATAGGTACAGTTTTGTTTTGTTTTTTTTAATGTAGCCCAGGCTACTCTCAATTCAGAGTGTTGCTGCAGATGACCTTGGACTTCTAATCTTCCTGATTCTACCTTCCAAGTGCTGGGATCACAGGGGTGCAGCACCACACTTAGTTTATGGGGTAATAGAGATAGCATTCAAGGCTTTATCATGCTAAGCAAGCACTCTGCCAACTGAGTACATTGCCAGCCGTGGTGTGTGTGTGTGTGCACGTGTGCGTGTGTGTGTGTGTGTGTGTGTGGTGTGTGTGCATGTGGTATGTGTGTGGTATGTGTGCGTGTGGTGTGTGTGTGTTAAAGGTTGATTGCCAGCTGCCAGGGTTTTGGGGTAGCGTGGGGGTAGCATGGCGTGAGGTCTTGACCAGTGCATGGATACATTCAGAAATCATTTTTTAGGAAGCAAAATTGGGGGGGTTAATAAAGACTTTTAGCATTTATATGTATCCTTTGAGGACTTCATACATGTGTACGGTGTGTCCTAACCATACGCACTCTATTCATCCACCCCTGCTTGCCCTACTCTCCCCTTCTCAGTACCAGCCCCTCCCCCAACTTCATGTCCTGTATTATTTATTTTTTATTGTATCCCACTTAAATAACAAAAGAAAAATAATTACACAAGCTATGGATGGGGACTCATGCTAGGAAGGAAGTGAAGAAGAGAGAAAGTAAAGAAGAGAAAATACTTGTTGCCCACAGCAAGGAGCACTGTCTTCGGCCTGGTACTAAACACTAGTGTGGCATCTGACTTGTCCTCCTGGCCACCTCTCCACTCACATTCTCTGCCTCTGGCATCTGGATGTTGGTGCTAGAAGATGAACTATGTGGCTCCTCTCTGAGGACCACTAGCCACCCAGAGAAAGCCCAGGAGACAGAACCAAGAACAGGGAGCTAGAGAAGTGGCTCATGGTGAAAAGCACTTGTTGCTCTTACAGAGAACCCCAGTTTGGCTCCCAACACCCATGTCAGATAACACAGCTCCTGTAACCTTGGCTCTGCAGGATCCATTGTTCTCCTCAGACTTCCATGTGCACTTGAACTCAAGTGCACAGACAGATAGACAGACACACTTAAACACATATTTTAAAAGATCTTTGCAGAAAAAGAACTGAGAACCACAGCTTCCTCCCAGGGAGCATCCCACCTTTCCTGGTAAAACGTAGCTGTCACACAGGGCGGCTCAGAGAACAAGACATGGAGATCATAGACTTCCTCTGGCCTCGGATTCCTGAATCTAGGCACTCTCCCAGGGATCTGGGTGACACTGGGCATGACCAAGGATTTCCCACCAACCTAAAGTTCCTCGATGGGTGCCTCCAATGACCAGAAGGGTGCAGGCTTCAGGAAGGGGCACCGCCCCCACCACACCTTGACTAACTCTCCATCCGTGGTGTTTTGTTGTTTTGATTTGGACTTCGTGATACAGTATAGCCCCGGCTTTGCTTTGAACTCACAGAAGTCCTCCTGCCTCAGCTTCCCAAGCAGCGGGATGACAAGCATGCACTGTCACACTGGATTTTATATGGTACTAGGGATAGAACCCAGCGCCTTGTGCATGCTAGGTAAACATTGCGACTGAACTTTGTCTCTGACCCCTTAGGGTGTGTGTATGTGAGCATGTGAACACTCATGCAGAAGCCAGAAGTTAACTGTGGCTGCTGTTCTAGGCTGTCTGCCTTGGTCTTTGGGATGGGATCTCTCACTATTTTAAAGTTCACCAAATAGCCTAGGCTAGCTGGCCAGGCAGCAAACCCCAAGCTTCCCTTTCCCTGCTAACCTGCTAGGATTCCATTCAAAATGACGCAACCAAGCCTTTTCACACGCATGGACTATGGGAATCGAACTAGGGTCCTTGCGTTTATGAGGTCAGTTTAGATCTCACCAGGTGCAGTCGGGTGGAGAGGTAGTGCTTAAAAAGCTTGAAACATTTAAATCTAAAATCCAGGATAGGGTGTGGTGCCTCAGAAAGGAGTGAGCCGCCTACCCACATGTGCTTGCAAATGGAGGTTACCCAGAATTCCTTGCACTCCCACCCCTTTACCGGGTCTCCTATTGCCCTCCATCAGAATGGTGCCAGGAAGTCCCTCCCCTTTTCCTGAGACCCGGTCTTGCTGTTCGGTTCAAATTGGATATTCGCCTGCAGCAGACTCTTGAGTGCTGAGGCTCTAGGTTTATATCGCCACGTGCAACCTTCCGTGGCGTGTGGCTGTGTGTGGTGCGAGCGAGGTGCGTGGTACATGCACGTGTGAAACTGCAGGTGCCGTGCCTTCACACTCTTGCAGAAAGCGTCTCAGGACATCGGGCGTCTTCTATCAGTCTGTCTTAGTGGCCTGATAGGATCTTCCACTTAACAGCAAGCTCCTGGTATCTGCCAGCCTTAGTCCCTCAGTGCCAGGGTTATAGGCACGCATAACTATGGCTGGCTTTTTACATGGGTGCAGTTATTCAATCTCAGATCCTTAGGCTCACAGATTGAGCACTCCTGCCTACTAAGCCTTAGCCTCCTGTGGTTTCAACGGGGACCTTGTGATAAACTGGGCCGCTAATTAAATGAGCACTTATAATGTCTCTTCCTTATCGGGTCCATACATTTCTGAGATGGCTTTCCGACTGATATTGGCCTCCAATTCACCCTACCAGTCTGCCTTTCTGGCTGCAGGTGTGTTTCTGAAACAGGGCTTGGCCTAGCCATGGCTTGGGGACTTGTGGCCCAGGATGCCCTCGGGAGAGGCCCTAGTGAGGGGCCTCTTTCTGCTGGTTGAAGAAGCAGAGAGTAAACAGATCGAATTTCCAGAGGCACTCGGGCCATCCAGCCAGACGGCCACACTGATTGAAGATTGGAATGTTCTCAGAGGTGACTCAGCGCCTGGGCCCCTGACCCGGGCAGCCACGGGCCTTGGCTTTGCCGGGTTGTTGGCTCCAGCCAGGCCCAAAGGAAACAGCCGTAGAATTTTGAAGACCAACTGACTTGAGTGACTGCACGTCAATTACCTAAGGGTGATCGAGCGACTTTAGTGTGGCCTGCTGCAGGCTCAGGGATCTTCCAAGTTCATTGCGAAGCAGGCAACAGGGAGAGAGTGGATATGAGACATTTGTGCCTGGCCTGGGGGCTGAGGCAGGAGGATCTCAAGTTGCAAACCAGCCTGGGCTACATAGGAAGAAATAAGAGGGAGGAGCTAAAGGGGAAAGGAGGGGCTATGGAGGGAGGAGGAAGATGAAAGCAGGAGAGAGGGAAGGAGAGGAGGTAAAGGCTTTTCAGACAGTCCACAGCAGGTAAACAGGCCGAAAAGGCAAATGTAAACAGCCCAGCTGGGCCCGGAGGAACCCTGGGATCGAAGAGGGAGAGTGGATGGTTCAAGGCCCCAGAAGGCTGCTCCGGAGCTGTCACCCACTGGAGAGAAGTCCCTTAGGGAACCGAGAACAGTTACCACCTGCAAGAAGGCTAGAGATGGGGCGGGAGACCTGTGGTTTCCAGAAAGGCTCTGGGCAGCTAGCTAGAGGACCAATCACAGCCCAGAGGCAGGACATCGAAGTCATCGGCTGTGGAGTGAGGAGGTCACGGGGGAATCTAACTGGGTGGGAAAAAAGCCACCCAGCTGGCAGTGGCTTTGGGCGTGTGTCCTGAGGCAGAGATGTGTGTAGATAAAAGGACAACCTTGTTTTTTTAGAGTGGAGGAAACCTGAGCCTCAAGGAGTGGCTCAGTGGCTAAGAGTGCTTACTGCTAATGCAAAGGACCCTCCTTGGGTTCCCAGCACCCATGTTGGGCGGCTCACAACTGCCTGTGACTCCAGCTTTAGGGGACCCACACACAAACTCACAATTAAAAATAAAATAAATCTTTTTCTTTTCTAAATAGCTCAGGGCACTGGCTGCTCTTTGACAGGGCTCCCGTTCTGGTCCCAGCACCCACATTAGCAATTCAGAGCCATCCATACCTCCAGCTCCAGGAAAGCTGATGTCCTCTTCCGACATCCTTGGGCACCAGACATATATGGGGTACACGTACACATGCAGACAAAACACTCAAACACATCAAATAAATGTCTCTAAATAAACTTTTTTATTTAGAGAAAACTTGAACCTGGAAAGGGGAAGAGACCAGGTGTAAGGTGACAGTCGGCAAAGGAAGTGATCCTTTAAAACGAGGCACAGGGTTGCAGGGGTTTGAGAGGAGCCCTCGGTTGACATCTATATTGTAGAAATGAAAAGGGCTAAGCCAAGTATGGTGGCACATGCCTTCATCCCAGCACTTGGGAGGCAGAGGCAAGTGGAATCTCTGAGTTCAAGGCCAGCCTGGTCTACAGAGTCAGTTGCAGGATAGCCAGGGCTACCTGTCTGAGGGTTAGGGTAGGCGCTTAGAGGGCTGAATGGATAGGGAATGGGGTTGAGTATGAGGGAGGAAATGTCTAGGCTAAAAGAGTAGTGAAGGTCGTTTAATGATGGGACAGACACAGGGGCCACAACAGACAGACAGCTCAAAGAACTGGCCATCAGCCAAACGGAGTTTGAGTGGCACTGACCTAGAGAACACCGCACTACGGTTACTAGGCAACCGGTCAACAGCTTCAGGCAACACCCGAGCTGAGCCCTCCAGGGAATGTCATTTGCAGTTAATAGTGTCTAGGATGTGGGGAGATGGCCAGAGGACCACAGATTGCTTAACAGCCAGGGTTGACTTCCAGTGTGCTTCTTACCTTCCTCTGTTGACAGAAAGTTGGGCATCCTTGGTGGGTGACTGGACTGTGTGCAGAACAAAGAGCATGGGGAATTCATTGGGTCTCCAGTCCCATCATGGGACGGAGAAGGTGAGCACCTTGAACTCAGCGAGGACAAGGCAAAGAAAGAAAAGGAACAGATGCAAGCTGGGGTAGTGTGACTTTCACCTAGAATCCTCCAGGGGGTGTCACTTGGTGGTAGACCACCTATCTAGAATCCCCAACTGAGGGCCAGGGGGCGTGGCTCAGCATAAGAGTGCTTACCTAGACTCCTTCTCCCAACCCCCAGGAGGGGTTAGTAGTATGGCTCAGTGGTAGAGCCCCTGCCTAGAATCCTCCAGTGAGGGGCTGGGGGCGTGGCTCAGTGGTAGAGCCCCTGCCTAGAATCCCCCAGTGAGGGGCTGGGGGCGTGGCTCAGTGGTAGAGCCCCTGCCCAGAATCCCCCAGCGAGGGCCTGGGGGCGTGGCTCAGTGGTAGAGCCCCTGCCTAGAATCCCCCAGTGAGGGCCTGGGGGCGTGGCTCAGTGGTAGAGCACCTGCCTAGAATCCCAGTGAAAACCTATATGCACATCTCAGATATAGAGTACTGACTTAGCATACAAGGCCCTGGGTTTTATCCCTAGCACTTCCAAAAAGAAAAACTAGGTATTCTAGAGCATACTTGTTACCCCATGACTAAGGAGGATGAACCGGAAGGATAAGGAGTTGAAGGCTGGAAGAAGATTGCAGTTGCTGCTTCTAGACTGGCCTAGAATTCACAGTGTAACCCTGTCTGGTCTCAGACGTACAGCAGTCCTCTGAGGGGCTGAGATGTCAGGTGTGCTCTTCCTGATACTCTGCCAGGCTGGCACTGTGTAAGTACTGAGGGAATTCTTCACAGACAATATGAACTGACTTTCCCTCACATTGTGACGCATGATCAGACCAAACCCTGACCCCTGCTGTCCTCCAGTCCTAATACAGATAGCTTCAGACCATGGAGTCGCATGTGAGGAAAAGGAGGTGGCTGCTGACTGAGGTGACACTGATGGACAGAAAGTGTCTAAGGAGGGAAGAAGGGTGGGACGAATAGCATCGGAAGTCATGGAGCTTCTAGATAGGCGGGTGGGCTCAGTCCATTATGTGCTTGCTGTGTGAGTGCGAGGACCTGAGTTTGGTCACCAGAGCTCCCACTTCAAAAGCTGGGTGAACTGTCACATACTTGTAACCTCAACATAGGGACGTGGAGATCGGGAGCTCAGGACTCACTCACTGGCCCGTTAGGCATGTGGAGTCTCAAAAGTTGTCCACACATGCAACGTGGCACACCTACATGCATGATACATACGTGAAAGGGGCTGAAGCAATGGAATTGCTGCGACCTCCAGGCTCTCTTGGGTCTGTGTGCAACCGTGAAGACCTGAGTTTAGATCCTTGTACCTAATCATGTCTGGTATGGCCCTTGCCTGAAATGCCATGTGGCGTGGGTTGCGGGTACAGAGACGGGAGGTTGCTGGAGCTTGCTGGCTTCCAACTTAACTAAAATAACGTGAGCAGGATGGAGAGATGGCTCAGTGGTTAAGAGCACTGACTGCTCTCCCGGAGGTCCTGAGTTCAAATCCCAGCAACCACGTGGTGGCTCACAACCATCTGTAATGGGATCCGATGCCCTCTTCTGGTGTGTCTGAAGACAGCTGCAGTGCACTCATATAAATAAAAATAAATAAATTTTTTAAAAGATTTAAAATAGTGCGTACTCCAAGTTCCAGAGAGACCCTGTCACAGAGGAATAATGTGACTGATGGAGGAAAACACCCAACATCCTCCCTTGGCCTCTCATACATACAGGCGCATGCATCAGGACATGTGTGTGTGTGTGTGTGTGTGTCTGTGTGTGTGTGTCTGTGTCTATGTCTGTGTGTGTCTGTGTGTGTGTGTCTGTCTGTGTCTGTGTCTGTGTGTGTGGTGTGTCTGTGTCTGTGTGTCCCACACATGCATACACAAATAATAAAGAGGAGACAGATCTGAATTTCTAGATCAGGGTTCCCAACCTTCCTAAGGTTGCAACCCTTTAATACAGTTCCTCTTGTCGTGACTCCCCCCACCATAAAATTATTTCCTTGCTACTTCATAACTAGCTGCTGTCGTGAATCGTAATATAAATATCTGATATGCAGGATATCTGATATGCCACCCCGCAGGTTGAGAACTGCTGCCCTAGTTGGGTCAGGTGAGTGAAGCTCACAGGGCCCTTGGTGACCAGTGAGAGCAATAGGTCCCTCTGTCCCCTCCTCTGTCCCCTGGCCCTCTCTGAGCCAGTATGCTCATTGAATTGAGATGGACATCCAACAGCTGGCTGGCCCCCCGGGACATGTCACTTCAACGGCTTATTTATTTATACCTCATGTCCACAGAGGCCCTGGTTGCTGTCCGCTGGTTGTTTATGCCCTCTAGACCAATGTGTCCGGTCTATTTCTGGAGTGTCCCTACCGCCTTGAGGGTGGCTGGAATAAGCGTCTTGCCCATTTCCTGAATACAGGCTCTCGGGGCAGTCAGGAGGTCCCATCTTTCCCAGCATGCACCTGTCTCAACCATCCGGAAACTGAGAGCTTCGAGTTTCTCTTTGAGGATGTGGGACCCCGATGCAGGAACCCCACAAGAGTACTGATAGCCACTTACAAGGCGATGGTTTGCTGTTTTTCTTTGAGGCCCTTATATATTGTGTTTTTCTAGATAAGAATTACAAGTTGACTGGGCAGTGGTGATGCTCACCTTTAATCCCAGCGCTTGGGAGGCAGAAGCAGGCAGATCTCTCTGAATTTGAGGCCAGCCTGGTCTACAAAGTGAGTTCCAGGATAGCCAAGGCTGTACTGAGAAACTCTGTCTCAAAACAACAACCAAAAAAAAAAAGAAAAAAGAAAAAAGAAAAAAATGTTCTGTATTGGCTATGGAACAGATATGGACAAAGATGTCCCCGAGAAACCAAAGAGAGCTGGCGAGACGGCTCAGTAGGTGAAAATAACTACGGCCAAGTCTAATGACCTGAGTTCTAGCCATAGAACTTACATGGTGGGAAGAGAGGACCTGCCCCTGCCAGTTGGCTTCTGGCATCCACACATGCATTACTGTCTGCTCACAGCACAGACACAAAGAAATGAAAAAAGGAAGGGGCTAGAGGGGGAATTGAATGTGTGCTGGGGCCTAAACAGGAAATTAACCAGACAAAAAGTGTATACCCACACACACCAGCCCTAAACAGGCACTTTCTTGGAAATCGGTTTTGTTTGTTGGTCACTTGGCTTCAGTATTTATGGATGTGTCTGAATGTGCCTGTGTGAGTTTATGTGTGTCACATGGAGGTCAGAGGTAGTCGGCTCTGCTAGAACTAGACCTACCAGCAGTGGTGAGCCCCTTGATACGGGTGCTTAGACTCAAACTCAAGTGCTCTGTAAGAGCAGTAAGTGCGTTCACCTCAGAGCCATCTCTTTAGCCTCTTGAAGATCAGGTTTGTGATACGTCATTTACACAGAGCAAGAGATGCTCTTTTAGCCAGTTGTGGTGGTACACATCTGTAATTCCAGCCATTTGTGGGTAGAGGATTTGGAATCGCAGGTCAGCATTGCTAACGTAAATGATGAATGAGTTGGGGGCTAGCCTAGGCTACTAGAGACTGTCTCAAAAGAAAAAGAGTCACCCGTTTTCGTGGATAGTTCTTTGGGGCTAGGGGTGTGGCTCAACGGTAGAGTACCTGCCTAGAATCCCCTGGGGAGGGTCTGGGGGCGTGGCTCAGTGGTAAAGCACCTGCCTAGAATCCTCCAGTGAGGGGCTGGGGGTGTGGCTCAGTGGTAGAGCCCCTGCCTAGAATCCCCCAGTGAGGGACTGGGGGCGTGGCTCAGTGGTAGAGCCCCTGCCTAGAATCCCCCAGTGAGGGGCTGGGGGCGTGGCTCAGTGGTAGAGCCTCTGCCTAGACTCCCCCAGTGAGGAGCTGGGGGCGTGGCTCAGTGGTAGAGCACCTACCTAGAATCCCCTGGGGAGGGTCTGGGGGCGTGGCTTAGTGGTAGAGCCCCTGCCTAGAATCCCCTGGGGAGGGGCTGGGGGCGTGGCTCAGTGGTAGAGCCCCTACCTAGAATCCCCCAATGAGGGGGCTGGGAGCGTGGCTCAACAGGGGACCTTCCCTTGTTGTCCTTGACCGGTTATCCTTGTGTTTTTTTCCTCAGGTGCAAGTTTTTCAGTCTGACAGAGACCCCTGAGGACTACACCATCATTGTAGATGAGGAGGGCTTCCTTGGTAAGTGTCTCTCCTCCCAAGTTGGGTCACCTCCCTCCCTCCTTATTCTTGTTTTCTATTTTCTTTGTTGTTTTAAAAACAACCCCCCCAATTCAGGTTTTTATAAGTGTTTCTTTGAGGGGTTGGGGGAGTTGTTTTTTGGTTTTTGGGGTTTTTCTTTGGGTTTTTTTGTTTGGTTGTTTTTTTGTGGGTGGTCACAGTGGGGGGGGGTTGGTTGGTTGGGTTTATTTGTTTGTTTTTGAGATTTAGAGTTGTTGTTGTTGGTGGTGGTGGTGGTGATAGTCTCCTTTTACTTTTTACATTCATTGCTTTATTTTGTGTGCACACGCACGCCAGATCATGGGTGCAAAGGTCAGAGGGCAACCTGTGGAAGTCAATTCTATCTTCTGTCTTGTGGGTTCCAGGGCTTACACTCATGTGGGCAGGCTTGGTGCAAGCACATGTATCTACTGAGCCATCCGCTGTTCTGGGAGCCTGGGGGGCTGAGATAGGGGGTCTCCCGATGTAGCCCAGGCTAACCTCAAACTTATGAGGCTCCTGCTGCAGCCTCCCAAATGCTGGGATTATAAGAATATGACATCATGCCTGACTTTTTTTTTTTATCTTTCTTTTTAATTGTTTTTCATACAAAAAATCTTTTTATTTAGCTAATGTATATGTGTACATGCCTAGATACATGTATGCACACCACATGCATGCAGACACCTGTTGAAGTCAGAAGAAGGCATCAGATCATCTGGAACTAGAATTACAGGTCATTGTGAACTACCATGGGGGTGATGGGAACCAAACCTAGGTCCTTTGCCAGAGTAGTAAAAAGTACACAGCTGTCTCTCTACCCTTACTTTTTTTTGCATTTTTTAATTTAGATATCATTCAATTATCCAAAAATTCATCCTTTTGAGGGCTAAAAAGATGACTCGGTGGTTAAAAGTACGAGCTGAACATCCAGGGAACTTGGGTTCAGTTCCTAGCACCACATGGTGGCTCACAACCACTCTGTAACTCCAGTTCCAGGAGATCTGATGCCCTCTTCTGGCTCCTGTGAGTACTGCACACACATGGCACACAGACGGATATGCAGGCAAAATACCCATAAAATAATAAAGCAGTAACTTTTCAAAAGTTAACCACCACTTACCCGACGTGGTGGTGCACACCTTTAATCCCAGCACTCAGGAGGCAGAGGTGAGTGGATCTCTGAGTTCAAGGCCAGCCTGGTCTATATACAGTGAGCTCTAGGACAGGCAGGGCTACACAGAGAGACCTCAGAAAATGAAAGATTAGTCACCGTTTTTGAAGTATAGGTATAGCAAGTTGTTTTATTTCTTTTTGAGACGGACTCGCGTACCCCAGGCTAGCTTTGCCCTCCCTACAGAGCTGGAGATGACCTTGAACTTCTGATCCTCCAGTCTCTCCTTCTCAAGTGCCGACATTACAGCAGTGTACCACCACCATGGTGGTACATTTATACCATGCTTTGGGCAAAACCCTGGGTTTCGTGCATGCTAGGCTGTTACTCTACAATATCCCCATCCCTCAGTGGGTTTGGGAGATTGCGTAATCACCTCAGAATGAACCCCTGAACCAATCAGCACTTATCACTTGTCCTCTCCAACCTGATGTCTACCTCTTTGTTTGTTTGAGAAATTTATTGAGCTGGGTGGTGATGGCGCACACCCTTAATCTACATAGTGGGTATCTAGGCCAGGCCAGGCTAAAGAGTGAGACGCAAAAACAACAGCAAAAAAAAAAAAAAAAAAAAAAAAAATGGCAGCATGTGCTATGCTTACCTAATTATTTATTTTTGCATGACTCTCAGTGTGTAGCCCATGGTAGGTAGGCGCACTCTGAGCGGCTGAGCCACACCCCCAACCCAGTGTCCAGCTTGACATTGATTTCATGGGCTCTATGCAAATGGAAATGCATGTATTTTGTCTTGCCTGCACCATATTGATGACAGAGCAGAGGGGAGCCATTGAACCTGACCACAGGTGTTGGGAGTCCTGGGAAACCTTCAGAGTGACAGTCTTCAAAAGTCTGTGGAGAGAGACAGGAGGGGAGGCACAGGTCTCTAACCCTAATATCTAAGAGAGATCAGTAGCAATGAGCTAACCTGAGTTACTTGGCTCAAGCCCAAAAGGCTAGGGTTTGGCTCAGTGGTAGAGCCCCTGCCTAGAATCCCCCAGTGAGGGGCTGGGGGTGTGGCTCAGTGGTAGAGCCCCTGCCTAGAATCCCCCAGTGAGGGGCTGGGGGTGTGGCTCAGTGGTAGAGCCCCTGCCTAGAATCTCCCAGTGAGAGGCTGGATTCCAAGGACCTGCCCTGGCCTTTGACCTGTTGGAACACAGCTTCTGACAAAGGCCAAAGACTGATAATCTCTGGTCTTTTAACTCTCTTTTACTGTTCTGGGAACTTAACTCTCTCTTGTAATTCTGTGGCTAAAAGCCACTGGTTTTTGCCAATTAACTCCTGCTGTTGGCAACAGGGGATTAGGTAAAAAAGTTTTAGTTGCTAGGGTTATTTTCTCTCTGGCTCAAGAACCCCTTGCTGGCCAGGCAAGAGGCTTGGAGTTTGTTAACTCTTCATGAACCAGTAAGAAAAGAAAAGAAGAAAAAAATTCAGGCTTATAAAAAAAAATACTCGCTCACTCCGGATGAAGTAGAAAAGCTCCAACAAGCCTTTATTTCTGTTCTCAGTATATATATACTTTTTCTGTTAATTTTTTTCTTCATACAACTACCAGGTTGAACTGTTGCAACAGGATAATTGATTATAAGATTTTCTAGATACTTTTACGTTCCAGTAAGTTCACAGTAAGTTTAAGGCAAGAATTCATGTCAAGTCGATAAAATGTAAGGAATAACAGCAGAACTATTTATGTCTTTCCATTAAGACTTGCATCTCACTAAACAGCCTTTATCTGTTACTAGACCCTCCCCCCATGAGTTTATTATAAGTTCAAAGCAACAATTTTTATGTCACAAGTTAGCATGGTTTTGTCAAAAGACAAACTATCTGCCTTGTGTCTTATTATTTTGAGGTCCTAAATAGACAAGAGTAATCCATTATTTATTTTCTATCCTTGCACTGACAATTAATTGTCCATTCCCAGTTTATGACCTTTAGTTACCTGATATGCCTAACCTAGAAGGAATGGTTTCCTTGACCGCAAATTTGCTCCAAGCCTGCTTTCTTTATCTAGTGAGTTAGCCTGTGACACATGAAGTTTGCAGAGCTCTATTTGCAGCTTTTATACCATAGAGGATTTGAAATTGCTTGTATAAATTTAGGAATTCTATAAAATCCGTATTAGGAATTATGAAATCATCAATTTGTCTGCACAACATTACTACATAAGAATACATCTTCATGTTGATCTGCAGAAAGTCTGCCCAGTAGGACGGTCGAATGCCCAGGCTGTGTAATAGTGGCAGGAAATGGCATATCAGCAGTAAGAACCAACCCTAGGATGAAGTATCTTGGGGCCTAGCCTCACAGAGTTCACCACTGCAGGCCATGCAAAACAGTGGGCTATCTCAAGAAAATTCATGTGCAAGTCTTTAGCCTTCCCTACATGGCTTCTGACAACTGGGGGTGTGGCTCAGTGGTAGAACCCCTGCCTAGAACCCCCCAGTGAGGAGCTGACAGTGTTGCTCAGTGTTAGAGCTCCAACAAAACTTGGAATTGCCTCACTTGCTGCTCCCTGAGCCTCCCCATGGAAAACCATACTCCAGGGATATCTGCCATTGCCCGCCCCCCCCAAAAAAACAAAGCAAGCAAACCTGTGTGCCTTGATTGAAGTGGTAACTTCCAGTAAGGAGAGTCTCATTACCAGACAGCTTTGCATTCTGCAGGGACCTTGGGTTCCTTCCATAGGGTTAAAGTTAAATATCCATTTTACAGATGAAGAACTAGCTGTCTAGCAACAGAGTACTTCAAGGCTATCCTGGGCTATATGAGATCCTTGTCTTTAGACTGGAAAAATGGCTCAAGAATTAAGACCACTTGCTATTGCAGAGTCAACCTGAGTTCAGTTTCCAGCATACATACACACACACACACACACACACACACACACACACACACACATACACATACATATATACATATATACACACATACATACACATACATACATGCATACATACACACATACATGCATACATATACATACATACACACATACACATGCATATATACATACACATACATACATACATACACACATGCATGCATACATATACATACATACATGCACACACATACATACATGCATGCATACACACATGCATGCATACACACATACACACATACATACATACACTCATACATAAATGATATATAGTTTTAAAAATTAAAAACATGTAAACATATGTCTGTCTGATGTCATTGTCACTCTGACACCAAGAACATTGACCACGGAACACAAGTGCCTATGACTCTACCAGAATCTTCCCCAAAATAGCTTAAGGTTGTGCTCCGAGGACATGAGGCATCGTCTGTTTCATCGTGAGATACATCATACTGAACTTGCTGTCTTCTGGGCTTCCTGACTTGTTACCAGTGAGGCACTGGTGTGGTTGACACACAGGGTAAAGGGCAACCACTTCACAAAACTGCCTTTTAGGATACCCAGGCTCCCAGAAACTCCCAGGACACAATAAGGGCTTCAGATGCCACCCCCAAGAAGCCCTTTCTGTTACAAAGTTTGGGGTCCTTAGAATTCTAAAAACTAGGGAGATGGACCAGTTGGTAAAGTGCTTGCCAAACAAGCAGGAGGTCTTGGAAAGAGGGAGGGAGGGAAGGAGGGAGGGAAGGAGGGAGGGAGGGAGGGAGGAAAGAAAGACGGAAGGAAGGAATGAACTTGGACATGGTAAAACTAGAGTTACAGAGGCAGGAGGATTCCTGATGTTCAATGTCCAGCCAGTCTAGTCCAGTGAGAGACCCTGTCTCAAAAACCCAAGGACTGGTAAGATTGCTCAGTGGATAAGAGTGGACATAACCAAGCCAGATAACCTGACTTTCATCCCCCCAACATTAATGGTGGAAGGAGATGACCAACTCCCACAGGTTTCTCTCTGACCTCCACATGGGTGCCACGGCGCGCACACACACACACACACACACACACACACACACACACACACACACACAGAGGCTTGCACGTATATATATACACACAGAAAGAACTTGCTTTAAAAAGGTGTGAGCGATTAGGAAAGACACCAGCTAGACCTCTGACCTCCACATGGGTATGCACATGTACACACAGAAAAGAATTTTACAACTGAGACAAGAGGGCCAGGGCCTCGGAATCCTGCTCCTACCAGGATTGGGCAATAGGGAATCCAAGACGCCCAAGGCCCAGGGATTACCGATCCACTGGTTCTTCCCCTTTGCTCTCTCTTATGATGCCGGCTGCCTCTCGGTCCCTAGCTTGCTGACCGTGGGTCCTTCTGAGTCAACAGGACCAATGGGGTTCCCCTAGACTGTGGTCACCATGGCAACTAAGCTAGGCAGAGAGGATTCTGATGGACTTCACTCAGCATCCTCTCCTCCCAAGCCATCTTTTCTGGTGGTTGGCCCAGCCCCTCCTCTTCCTAGACTCTGACACCACTCGGAACACCATCTCTTTGGGGACTCTTACGTCTTCCTGTTGGTCAGGACAGGGCCTGGATATCCCGAGTCCGCTGAATTCGAATTTGAATCTTTTATTTGCATAGTTTTTTTTTTTGAGGCATTATCTCATATCCTGATCATCCTGTCTCCACTTTTCAAGTGATAGACTGCAGGCATGGACCAGCACTTCTGGTTTGGGGTGCTGGGGCTGGAACCCAGCACTTTATGGATGCTAGAAAGCCACTCCACCAAACGCTCTAAGTCCTTAACTATCTTTAGTTCTTTTTTGTCAATTTAGCTTTTGGGTTTTTGGTGTGTGTGTGTGTGTGTGTGTGTGTGTGTGTGTGTGTGTGTGTGTGTGTTCGTTTTGTTTTTTAACTCAAGCTCACTGTGTAACCCAGGCTAGCCTGGAATCCAAGCTCCTTCTGCCTCAGCTTCCCAAGGAGCTGGGATGACAGGTGTGCCCCGCCACACCCCACCTGTCTTTATCTTTGGAACTTGGCTTGGTTGCTCCAAGTCTAGAGATATTGGGGCAAATTGCTGGTCCCTTTCAAGCATCTGTGTGGAATAGCCATGCTTCCTCTACAGGGTCCTCGCTGGGTGCACGGCATCCCAGGCCACTTCTTGCCATACCTCTGTCCTACTCTTTGACAAGAATGGGGTTGTAAGGTCTTAGCAGGAGCCCGGGGATTTTTATGAAGAATTGTAAGTCTCTGGGTTTGTATCCACGGAGGTGCCATAGTACACGGTGTTGTGTGGTGTTTCCTGGGAATACATCAACAGACATGGTGCTAGGCACCAACAGCAAAAAGGATTCTACCCAATCTAGCTTAGTGAGCCAGTAAGTTTATTAGGGTTACAGCTTGAAGGCAGCTCCACTACAGAGGGTCTCCTTTCCCTAGCAACTGTATTAGGGACTTTGGGAGTCTTGTAAGTTTCAGGATCTTCCTGAGCCCTGTGAGGTTTGGGCTTTGGGTATTTTGTTTATTTGTTTTGTTTTGGTGAGACAGAGTCTCACTATGTATTGGCTGGCCTCAAACTTACTGTGTAGACCAAGCAGGCCTTGGGCTCAGAGATCCACCTGCCTCTGCCTCTGTAGTGCTGGGATTAAAAGTTAGTGCCACCATACCCCAGAGCCTTGTGAGTTTTGTTGACGTCCTGTATTTTCCAGAGCCTTCCTCTCAAAGGGAATGCTTCTGTTTACAAACATAGCCTCATAGCCTTTGGGTGCCTGAATCTCATGCCCAGGCCTCCTCAGAGACTGGCCCTGCTGGAAGGGACCCAGGAACATGTCATTCAGGCATCTGGATTCAGGATCCTTTTCTAGATTAATCCAATATGCAAGAAGTATCTCAGGTGCTAAGGGCACTGGCTGCTCTCACAAAAGGCCTGGGGTTCCCTCCCCAGCACCCACATGGTGTCTTACACCCATCTGTAATTAATCCCAGCCCCACAAGATCCCCTCTTCTAACCTCCAAGGACATTGGGTATGAATGCGATCGATCTGCAGGCATGCATGCAGGCAAAACACCAAGGTACATAAATAATTTTAAAAAAAAGAAAGAAAGGAAGAAAGAAAGGAAGGAAGGAAAGGCTTTTTTAAGTTTTGTAAAAACAAAAAAAAATCTTTCGAAACAAATTAAGTTTTTAATTAAAGAAGTAGGAATTCAGGACTGGAAAGGTGGCTCAGTTGTTAAGAGGATCAAGTTCTGGTGTAGACAAAGAAAGAGACAACATAAATCATAAATCCACATAAAGTGGATTTCTTTTAAAAGCAGGACTTCACTAAGGCATTACCAACTCTGCTTTACTGAAGGAAACTAAAGTTGGATACAGATAATAACACCTTGACAGGTGCTTCAGGCACCTAACATACATCTGACATCCAGGATGTCACCTACTCAGCCCTCCCTAGATGGGAACTTTGGCCCATCTGTTGGTTGAATAAGGACACTAGGGGCTGGAGTTGTGGCACAATAGTTAAACTCACTTGCTGCCCTAGCAGAGGACTTGAGTTTGGTCCCCAGCACCTATGTCTGGTGGCTCAGAAATATCTGTAATTCCAACTCCAAGGGCATCCAGCGCCCTCTTCTGGCCTCCTTAGCAACTGCACTCATCTGTGTGTACACACACACACACACACACACACACGTACACACACACACACACACAAATAAAAATATTTTTTTAAATGAGGAAACCAAGGCCCAGAAACAGACAGGACAGTCTCTTAAGGCCTCAGCCATCCACGAACCTCTGCCTACCCCTGGAGCACGCCCTGGTCTGGCCTGGGAACACCCAGGCCCCAGGAAACTCACCACCACTCTCCTCTGTGCCCCTCACCCCCTGCAGAGCTGCCCTCCTCAGAGCACCTGAGCGTGGCTGATGCCACCTGGCTGGCCCTGAATGTGGTGTCCGGTGGCGGCAGCTTCTCCAGTTCCCAGCCCATCGGTGTGACAAAGATCGCCAAGTCTGTCATCGCTCCACTGGCCGACCAGAACATCTCTGTGTTCATGCTCTCTACCTACCAGACTGACTTCATCCTGGTGAGTCAAAGCCGTAGAGGGTGGCCATGCACACCCAGCCTTCTCCATGTCTGTCCGTCTGTCTGTCTGTCTGTCTGTCTGTCTGTCTCTCTCTCTCACACACACACACACACACACACACACACACACACTGCTCCTAGCACACTCGTTATCCTGTCCCATCTGCTGCTCTGCTCCTCACCTCAGCCCTGTGCGCTACCACAGGAAGTGGGGAGATCTGGGACTCAGGGACTCCCCTTCCTGTCCTCAGGTGCGAGAGCGTGACCTGCCCTTCGTCACTCACACCTTGTCCTCGGAATTCACCATCCTTCGTGTTGTCAATGGAGAAACGGTAGCGGCTGAGAATCTCAGCATCACCAATGGCTTTGTGAAGCCCAAAATGGGTGAGTTGGGATTGGGGGAAAGGTCCCCAGCAGAAGGGCCCACTCCCAGAATCCACCTGGTGCTCCCTGGATTCCAGGTGGAGCCGCCACCAATGGCTGGAGATGGCTCCCTGCCCAGCCCTGCTCACAGTGCCTCAGGGTGGCAACATGCGGTAGGGACCGTGGAGTTGAAGCTTAGAGCGCAAGCCAGGTGGTGGCTTGTGGGCAAGGACATTCTCAGCAGCCAGAGCACCGTGCACAGAGGCCCAGGGTCCTGAAGGGAAATTTAAGAATCCGTGTACTGTGTGTGCTGGGGGTGGGCAAACCACCTGGGCTGCATTGAACGAAGTCTGGGTCTGAGCCCACCCCCTACACACAAATGCTCTACGCCAGCCTTAACTCGTGTGTCCTATGCTCTTCCAGTCCAGAGGCCAGTCATCCACCCACTCTCCAGCCCAAGCAACAGATTCTGCGTCACCAGCCTGGACCCTGACACGCTGCCCGCCGTTGCCACCCTCCTCATGGATGTGATGTTCTACTCCAATGGGTAGGTGCCTGGGGTTAGGTGCTGAGGTAGGGGACAGACATGGAAATACTGCTCCACCCAGGAGCCCTGTCTGAGGGCAAAGACCTTATTCCCACCTAAGAGCTCAGTCTGAAGGAGAAGACCTGAGTCCACCCGTAAGCCCAGTCTGAGGGAAGAGGTCCTGACTACCCAAGAGCCTAGTTTGAAGGGGAGACACACAGACCTGCCCAAGAAACAAGTCTAAGGGAAGAGGCGTTGTTGCACCAAGGAGCCGGGTCTGAGTGGAGAAGGGACTGTTCTACCCTAGAACCCACTCTGAAGGGGGAGATTTATCGGTGCCTTATCTGGCTTTTATATTCTTCCTGCCCTCTCATGGTGTTTTTGGAACCTTGATGGTAGGGTTGAGGGTTGATATAGATGTCCCATTGACTCCCAGCGCTTGAACCAGGTGAGTCTCTGGCCGAAATAATCCATGAGTTATGAACATAAATATTTAGAAGGCGAAACAACAATAGGTTTTAGCCTAGGGCCTGTGACCTCCCAAGCTGTGGCTTTTGACCAGGTTTTAAGTACCAGGCATGAATTCCTCCCTGTGAAGCAGGTCCTAGAGTCAAGCAGAAAAGTATTTGGTTACCCTAGTAACCAGCTTGCCGCTAGAGCAGCAGGGGTTCGTTCCGCCCTGCCCAGAGGGTCTGGTATTGTAGCACTCAGGGTCTAAGACTTCCTGAGTCATGCATGGGCTGATCAAGGCGAAACAGGCCTCTCGCACCGCACCGCACCGCACGGTGAGTGGCAGGTGGCATGAAGGCGGGAACCCCGCCCTCACGGTTCCCTCTTGATCCCCAGAGTGAAGGACCCCATGGCTTCCAGTGACGACTGTGGCCACATCCGCTTCTTCTCTTTCTCACTCATTGAGGGTTACATCTCACTGGTGATGGATGTGCAGACCCAGCAGAGGTGGGCAGGGCCCTGCTTGGATATCACGGGGGGGGGGGGGCCTGGGCGGGGGCACGTACTCTCTTCCCAGTCAGTTCACCCCATTTCCTTCATTGGAGTGGTTCCTGTGGGCACAGGGTCATCCCACATGCACAGCAAGATGGTGCCGAAGTGGAGATTGGGACCATTGTCCCAAAGCCGTCTGTCCCCAGTGTCTTACCCCAGCATTAGCTTCCCTCCCTGTCCCCAATGGCACTGACATGTCCTTGGATCTTGTGTTTTGTCCCACCTGAGGGTCAGATGCTCTGTCACTCTGGCCCTACAATGTTTCCATAATGCAGAAAAGGCTCCCGAGAGTTGGGAGGGGCTCCACTTAGCCCCGACTTAGACTCGTCTTACTTCCTCTGTAGGTTCCCGAGTCATTTACTATTCACGAGTGCATCTGGAGAGCTCTGGAAGATGGTGCGAATAGGAGGACAACCCTTGGGATTCGGTGAGCCCGTGGGGTCCAACACCTGTGCGCAGATATCAGTGGGCATTCCTAGGGTAGTGGTCTAAACAAGGAGAATGATGCTAAAGGAAACTGAAGCCCATCTCCTGACAGCTCCCTTGCCTGTGGTGTGACATACATACAAAGGCCTTGGGAGACCAATGAGTGGACTTTACCAGAGGGCTCTTACCCCACCCCCCAAGCTGAAAAATTAATACAGGGTGTCTGGGAGAGGGACTTAGCAGTACAGTGTTTGTCTGGAACCCCCCAGTGAGGGGCTGGGGGCGGGGCTTAGTGGTAGAGCCCCTGCCTAGAATCCCCAGTGAGGGGCTGGGGGCGTGGCTCAGTGGTAGAGCCCCTGCCTAGAATCCCCCAGTGAGGGGCTGGGGGTGTGACTCAGTGGTAGAGCCCCTGCCTAGGATCCCCCAGTGAGGGGCTGGGGGCGGGGCTTAGTGGTAGAGCCTCTGCCTAGAATCCCCAGTGAGGGGCTGGGGGCGGGGCTTAGTGGGAGAGTTCCTGTCTAGACTAAGCACCTGTGTTTCCCTAGACGAGTGTGGGATTGTAGCCCAGATCTCCGAGCCCTTGGCAGCTGCAGACATCCCAGCATATTACATCAGTACTTTCAAGTTCGACCATGCGTTGGTAAGTGGCCCTTGGGGACGGGTGGGGACTATGTGGGTAGGGAGCAAGTAGCTGGGCTCACACACTTTTTTCTCTTTTGCTTCCTGCCCTGTAGGTTCCAGAAGAGAATATCAGCGGGGTTATCCATGCCCTGAAGGTCAGTCAAGCAGGGAAGCATTAGAAAAGACTCGTCTCTGGGCTCCTCCCTGCCACAGCCCGCCTGGGCCTTTCCCCCCCACGAAGGTTATTCTTGCAGTATTTCCCTATGGACTGAAAGCTCAGCCCCAGGACCTTTAAGGAAGGGGCCTCTGGGACACTCCCCTGATTCCTGACTCCTCCAGGCCTGGGCCTAAACTAGGGCCACCACCCCCCATCTTCCTCCTGCCTACCAGAGTCCCGGCCTTTTCAATCATGACCCAGTTTCCCATCAGTGAGGATATGCCCATCTTCCTCCCCCAGGTTCCACCCCAGAAAGTGGTCTCTGAGGCCCAGGGTACTTGGGAACAGCCCAAGGCCTCACATTCAGCCGGCAGCAAACGCCAAAGGAAGCTGGCACCTCCTGTGAGACATTGGGATTGGGGTCCTGATGCACCTAGGGACATCTTAGGAAGTTGGTGGAGCAAGATCAGGGGGGCAGAGCTGGGGAAGCCCCCGTGAGGCCCCCGGGTTTGATGGTTATGGTTGCCACTTGGGAGCCGGCTCCCTCAGAATGGAGGCCAGCAGGCCACCCTCAGGTCATAATGGCCGGTGAGTCTCAGACAGAAGCAGTGGGGTCCCTACCCCTAAGCTGGGGAGGAAAACCAAGACCCTAGAACCCCACCTGCTGACCACACAGGGCCTGTGTCGATTTCCTCTACAACTGCCAAGAGGGGACCTGGGCCTAACTTCCCCCCAACCCCCAGAGCACTTGTCCCTGGAGGGGATCCCAGGACACCTCCTCTCCCACCAGCCTAGAGTGCCAGCTTCTATCTGTCCTTCGTCCGCTCTCCCAAGACCCAACATGGGCAAACAAAGACTTGGCTTCTCTCAGCAACGGGCATCCCGACCTGCCCAGGCCTAGAGTGCCCTGGGCTATGTCCCACCTCCCCAGCTGTCACTTAGACCAGCGTAGAGAATCCCCCTTCATCCTCTCTACCCACTTTTAGGGGACAAAAAGGCATCAGCCTCCCCTCCCCCGCAGCTCATAGGCCTGCCCAAAATACACATGCAGCAGTCTGTGGTCAAGGTGATGCCTGGGAGGCAGCCATCTTGGAGCGTTTGTAGAGAGAAATTACACTTGCGGGTTTCTTCTTTGTTGTGTTTGCATACAGGTGGCTGGGGAAAGAGTGGTTTTGTTTGGGAGAGACGGGGCCTGTTTGAGTCTCACTAGGGTGCCCAGGGTTGGAGTGGGACTTAGCACCCTTGTGTCTCCAGGGACAGACACCAGTGCAAAGATGTATCTTAAGAATCGTGACCATGTCTTCTGAGGAGGGCTGTTGGGAGCAGAGCTCACCAGGACCCCACAGCACCCCCTACAGGGCATCCCAGTGTACTGCCATCTGCATGTGGCAATGTGGCTGGGACTGAGGGGTCCACCAGACTTTGCTCTTGGGGTGTTTTCCCAGGCCTGTACTACGCAGTCTCCAACAACAAGGTCAGAGGAGGGAATGTTTATTTAGCCCTGCACAGTCTTGTAGGAACTGTTTCTCTCCTCTTCTAGAACCATGTAGAAGCTCAGAACCCAGCATGTTAATCAAAAATCGCCTCTGGTTGGTTTTGGTGGGTTTAGTTTTCTTTCTTTCTTTCTTTTTAACTCCTTTTGCACAAAACCCTTAAAACAACCAAATTTTATTGTTTTCCCGTCCCAAATGGGAAATGGCCAAGTGGGCGGGGCTTTATAGTGAGTGCCCGCCCCCTGCCCAGTCCCCTTTTTCTCTCCCTGGAAGGCCTTGATTGTCCGGGGTGCACCTCTCTGTAACCCCTTCTGTCTCCTTTTCCAGTTATCCCTTCCCACCGTATAAGTGTGCTGACCCCACGTCCCCTGCCCCATAGTTGTGTGGCCCCTCCCCTAGACTTGCTAGGATGAGACCATGTATTGTACACACTTATAAATACGTGTTTTATGTCGATAGAGATATATTCTGTAAATAGCATATATACTTAAGCAATATATATGTTAATATATTCTGTGTGCGCAGGACACAGGCAAGGGCCCCACCTCACGTGCGCGCACACGGGGACGTTTTTGAGCCACCGTATATTTTTAATTCAAATATGTAGGCAATATGACGATTGGAAAAGCCCTGGGGTCCTGAGGCCAGCCCAGGAGGGAGACAGAACCAACAGCCTACTGCATGTGGGGCAGGTTGAGAGGGCCAGTGTGGTCTGCTTCATAGCTACTGTACCCCCATTTCCACAGCCTATAGCTGTAGATGACTTTATCTTATTGGGGGAGGGGGCATTGATCCGGAGGAGGGATTTCTGTTGTTGTATTTTTAACAGTGGCTCCTTCCCTCAGGGTTACTCCAAAACCTTTGTCTAGTGACCCCAGCATGTCCCCGCCTCCCTCCTCTCCGAGTCCCCTCCTCCACAGAAAGCTGTAGACCCGGCATCTTATCTGATTTCTGTAGTTATTGTTCTGATAATCGTTTTTTGCTTTTTTTTTTGTTGTTGTTTTTTTTTTTTGTTTTTTGTTTGGTTTTTTTTTGTTTTTTTTTTTTTTGTTTTTTTGAGGCAGGGTCTCTTTATATAGCCCTGGCTATCCTGGAACTCTCTCTGTAGCCCAGACTGGCCTTGAATTTATAGAAATCAGCCTGCCTCTGCCTCTGCCTCTGCCTCCTGAGTGCTGGGATTAAAGGTGTGCGCCACCACACCTGGCTAGGTTTATTTTCTTTTTAATATTATTATTATGATTATAATAACTTCAAGCTTAGGAATCTCAGGTTCTTTTTCCCTGCTCTCTTCCTAAGCCTGACTCCGTAAGGACAGAACACCACACATTCCCACCATTGTGTGTCCAGAGAAGAGCTGGGCCTGGGTTCTGCCCGGCGGCCTTTCAAGGGACCCCACTGTTTAGCTGCAGTGGGTCCTTGGAGTTTCTGTGTTCTGTGGGTGGATCGGCACTAGGGGATGTGACGGTCCCCACTGAGGCCCTCTATTCTTGTGTTTTTAGTGCCCTCTCTCAGCATCTTCTGGTTTTATGAAGGATCACTCCATCCCCTGCTGGCCCAGCCTCAGAGGGAACCCAAGTGGCACGCCTGTCGCCAGCAATCAGGGTTCCCTAGGGGATTTTCTTTGTATTTTTCTGCAGTGCTGAGGAATGTAGGCAGGGCCTCCTGCTTGAGAGGCAAGTGGCTCACCGGGAGGGTAGGAGATCCCGCTGTTAAGAGAGGTAAAGTTTCAGGGAAATAGTCAGGACCCCTGGATGGGACTACCAAATCCTGCACTCCCGGGGTTCGTGTATGTGCCTGAAAGGTACCCTTAACAGAAGAGCGTACTTTGGGATTTAGCTCAGTGGATAGTGTGCTCCTCTAGCATTCATGAAGCCCTGGGTTCTGTTCTTAGCGCTCGGGGGATGAAAGCAAACAGATCACAGGGTCAGCCTGGGCTACGTGAGGCTCTGCCTCAAAAAAGAAAAAAAAAGAAAGTCAAATATCACCTGTACAGACTAATGAGACCACCCAAGATCCCCACTGACAAAGCACCCCGGACCCCAGCTATATACTCTCTCCACTGGGTCCTAAAGACCACCCCCATCCATAGAGGCATGCAGCCCTGCCCCCACAAAACCCCCTTATCTGAGACTCCGAAGCATCAGCGTTCACCCTGTCCCACCAGCTGCAGGTAGCAGGTCCCTGGTGTGGGATGGACCCAGGGACCTGGCTCTGTCCGCTGCCCACTGGGCAGTGTTGCTGCTCAGGCTGGTGAGGTGGTCCCCCCATAATGGAAAGAACTGTGGAAGTAAAGAGATACTCAGGCAGATGAAAACGAGCTAGCCCCTGCTCACAGGCAGCCCAGCCCGCCCCCCAGTCATCTGGTACGTGATCTTCAACGAAGGTCTGAGCCCTCTGTCACCAGCTCCTCCTAGCCACATTTCCCAGGCTGACCTTTAAAAGTCCCCAGCCACCTCTGGGCCACCAGCCAGAGCCTCTGGATTGGATGTGGGGACAAGGCCAGGCTCTGCTGAGGCAACTGAAGAGGGGAGCCAAAGGGAGGAAGTGTTCATTTTGACCCTAGGGTTTAATGGGATACAGTCCATCATGGCGGGGAGAGGTGTGGCAGCAGGACTGTGAAGCCAGTCACATTGCATCTGCAGTCATGAAGCTGAGAGGCGGATGCTGCTGCCCCACTCACTTTCTCCTGTTTATCTGGGACAAGAGCCTAGCCTGTGGAAGGTTGCCACATTGAGGGTAGGTCTCCTGGGCAGGTTGACTCAGAGGTTTGTCTTCTAGGTGGTTCTTGATCCTGTCAGGATGACTGTTAACCATCACAGGACACCCCTCACCCCACCGTGTTCCTCTGTGGGATACCATAGGTGGCGTCGGCACTTGGCGTGGTGAAGGGAGCCTAGATGAGAACAGGGAGGGGGTATAGGGACATAGCTTGGGGTTTTCAAATGATGGGTGTGCTGAAAGTTGGCGTATGGCCTGGAAGGGTGGCAGACCTCCAGTTTTACATCCAGGAGGGAAGCAAGGCCAACAATGGCCGACAGCCAGTCAGCCTTGCTTTGCTATTGTGCTGTTGTGACAGTGTACAACTCACTTAATAGACCTAACCTCAGAGTTCATCCCAGCTCCCTTTTTCATGTCCGTTTTCTAATTATAAGCAGCAAAAGGATGCATTTAACCGACCCCGGGGCAACCCCAGCTTGAGCTCTAGCCCTTCCTCTGAAGGCAACTTGACTGGGGAAGGGCAGGTGCTGGGCCTGTTGCTGAAGGCACCAGGAGAGGCCCGAGGCCTAGGCTATGACTCTTGCAGGTATCAGTTTGGTGGTGGTGATGTATGGCTCTTGGTAGAAGAGAGGAAGCTGGGAGAGTCAGACGTGCAGGGTGGCCCAGTCCCATGTGTCAGATGATGCTGTTTATTTACGTGTGTGTGTGTGTGTGTGTGTGTGTGTGTGTGTGTGTGCATGTGTGTTCATGTATTAGGCATGAGTGTGTGTGCCCACGTGCGCAGAGCTGTGAGCTATTTGATGCAGTGTTTGGCCCCTTAGCCTAACCCATTGCCACAGAGTTACACAGATAGGGGCACAAGGTTGGAATGTGGGGCTGCCCTGATGGTTTTGGCTCCTTCCCCATTCGCTGCATCCCCAAGAAAGACTGCTCCTCAGGGAGTCCGTGCAGGCAGCCTGAGCTGGCCTAGTCCTCCGTGGGGCTCTTCAAATGCTTCAGTTCTAAGGACAGTGTTTGCGTGGAGAGGTTGGGGACAAGAGGTGCCGCTTGCTTCCCAGGAAAGGGAAAGGGTCCACAAAGCTATAGACTCCAGCAACGGGCAAGATTCAGGTTTCCGTGGGCTGAGCCTAGCACGGCTTTCCTTTCTACTGCCTCAGTTTACCTGTGTCACAGGAAGAGTTAGAGCAGGGTCAGTCTCCAAACAGGGGAGACAGAAGAACAGCGGTAGTCCTCCCAGCCCTCCTCCTGTATGCCAAAATCATTTCCGTTATCCTGAGGCAGGGGAGCAGGTATGGGTGCCCTGTGGCATTTTTAAGGGACCCTGCCCTGCCCACAGCCCCAGCTGACCCTCACCTGGCGTGTCGTGCCCAGGTCACCAGCAACAGTGGTACTTCATCAGTCCCGAGGCTTGGGTGAAGGGAGGTGGGGGGCTGGTGTCCTACTCTGTCCGCCTCCGGGGCCCCTCATGCTTTCGTTTTCCTTGTCAAAGAAACAAAACCCTTGAAAGTTGTGTACTGTATGATGAAGAGACAAAAAAAAGTACCTAATGTCCCCCTAAAAAAAAAGACAGTATATTTTGTACTTTGTAAAGTGTTCATTAAAATGAAGGGGAAAAAAATGACGTTGGCTGACAGCTGTCTGATTTTATGTTGACTTGTCCAGGATCATGTCTCTGTGTTTTTGCCCACTTCCCATATTCCGTTTGGGAGAACGTAGGTCAAGATAACCCTCAGGTATAATGCCTCAAGTCTCAAAAACTGCCCCACTGAGAAGGGTTACACCAGCTACCTGATGCTGTGGAGTAAACTGGGCCGAAACAGTGGCTTAAAGTGATGTTTATCTGTATCCCAGCATTCATGAGACTCAGGCAGGAGGATGGAGGGTTCCAGGCTAGCCTGAGCTACATAATGAAACCCATCGAGGTGACACTGACTCTTAACCGTCATCTCCAAAGGTTCAATTCCCAGCACCTCCACACCTCCACAGTGCTGGCACTTCAGTCCCAGGGAATCTGACGACCTCTTCTGGCCTCTGCAGATACCAGGTACCCATGTGGTACACAGACATACATGTGGCCAAACGCCTGATGCATAAAATCAAAGCTAAAAGGAAGAATGATTTGTCCTCCTGCTCCAAGTTTCATGGTCATGATCACAGGCCTGAGGTAGAAACGTTCCAAGGAGAGCTTATAGTGATTATTTATGGCGTCCAGGAAGCAGAAGCAGGAACACGGGAAGACCGGAGCAAAATATCGCCTCTCTGGCGACCTGCTGCTTCTCACCATTCACTAGTGCCATCAGATGATGAATCCATCAAGCTGTCAATCCAAGGACGAGGACAGAGCTCTCATGACCAGGAACGTGTTTGCAAACCTAGACATCTCAATCCAGTCAGCCTCCCCGTACTCACACAGTGGCCTACAACCATCTGTAACTCCAGTTCCAGGAGATCCGATGCCCTCTTCTGGCTTCTGTGGGTACTGCACACATGGGGTGCGCATAGTTCACACACAGACAAAATACTCAAATTTTTTAAAAATTTAAGAGAAGGCTGGAGAGATGGTTTACAGAGCCCTCGCTGTACTTGCCCACGAGACAGGTTTGGTTCCTAGCACTCCATAATGGCTCCCAGCTTGCTATAACTCAGACTCTGGCTTCGGTGGCCATTACATACCATCACATACCAATAGTACAGAGATATGTGTGCATGCAGAACACGCATACACATAAAAATAAACCATTATGAGAGACGCCTCAGTGGGGGGGGAGGCAGGAGGCTTGCTTCACCCAGGGTGTCATTCACATGTGAGAGGACATGAAAGCGAGAGGACAGAGCTCAGTACACAAGGCTTTCACTGGAGCAGAATGAGCAACCAAGATAATGGCTTAGCAGGGTTTCCCAGCATCAAATGCTAGGGCTTGGGGGTTAAGGACCACAGAGACAAACACACCCGTGAACCAATGACAGCTGAGCAGGAACCCTGGTGATGTGCAAGGGGTACAGATGGCCAGACTGACCTGATAAAACAGGCTTTAAGGAAAACTCAATTACGGGACGCCCCTTTTTGTACACAGGTGACTACAGTCCAGGGGCTTTGATTTGCTTGTTCGTTCATTCAGATGGGGGTCTCATGTACTCCCAGGCTGGGCCTAAAACCTCAAGGTGCAGCCAAGGATGGCCATGAGCTTCTGATCCTTCTGCCTCCACGTCTACCACTGCCAGAGTTATCAGAATCAGACCCCAGGACTTCGGGGATTCTAAACAAAGAATTAACCAGAGCTACATACCTGGTCCCTTTGTTTTTCTAAGGACTTTTAAAACTAAAAGCATTTTTTTGTTGTTGTTCTTTTTTTCGGAGCTGGGGACCGAACCCAGGGCCTTGCGCTTCCTAGGTAAGCGTTCTACCACTGAGCTAAATCCCCAGCCCCTTCTAAAAGCATTTTTAATTGTGTGTGTTTGTGGTGACAGATGTAGACAGATGAAGCCAGAAGAGGGTGTCAGATCCCCTGGAACTAGAGTTACAAACATTTGTGAACTCCCTGATGTGGGAATTGAACTCAGGTCTTCTGGAAGAGCAGTATCTGTTCTTAACCACTAAAGCATCTCTCCAGCTCCTCAACTCTTCTTCTATTTCAAAGCCACAGAAAATTGTCCTATTGTAAGCCTAAGACCAGCCTTTACAGGGGCAGCATCCACCCTGGAGCTGTTGAAACAGCTATTCTGACACCAGCCAACTGGTTTCCATGACAGCAAGCTTGGTGACTCAACTTTAACCCGCAACCTTGTAACACATCCCATTTCCTTTCTCCACATTAGAGTTTAAATCTGAAATGTTCCCCACAGGCTCATGTATTAAATGTATGTTCCACAGCAGGTAGCACTGTTGTGGGCTATGGGATTTTTTTTTAAAGAGATGGGGCCTGAATAACAGAAGTAGGTGACTGGGGTTAGTCCTTTAAAGGTGGTAGTCCAGCCCCGGCTAATACACTCCTGTGTGCTCACATCCCATAATACACTGCTGTCCTCACATCCCATAATACACTGCTGTCCTCACATCCCATAATACACTCCTGTCCTCACATCCCATAAGACACTGCTGTCCTCACATCCCATAAGACACTGCTGTCCTCACATCCCATAATACACTCCTGTGTGCTTCCTGTGGCATACTGCTTCCTGATTTGCAGGATGGGAAGGGCCCCTCCTATAAGCTCCCACCACCATGAACGCTGCCATGGCGGGACTAGAACCCTCTGAAACTGAGAGCCAAGAGAAATCCTTCCTCCCTTAAGTTGATCCTGTTGGGTACTTGAGGAAAGACTTTACTTTCCTCCATAGCCCACAAAAGCAGCAGCCATACTCTGCATTTTGTTTATTGGCCATGTCCCTCCCGAGAATAAGTGGCACAAAGCAGATACTCTTCTGTCCACTGACTCAGTGCGCCCCACACCTGCACTTAGGGGCCCAGGAGTAAACAAGTAGCAGGAGTGGGGTGTAGCAGGCAGACCTTAATTAGTGACTCAGGTACCAGCTATTTCCCAAGCCAATGGATCTATCTGTTCAGAAAATACCTCCCAAGGCTAGGGAGGTGACTCTGGGTAAAGTGCTTGTCTGGCAAGCTGGCAACCTGAGTTCAAGCCCCAGAACCCATGTAAAACGATGAACATGTCCCTGGGGAAACTGGAGGGGTCCATGAGACTCGATGGATGGCCAGCCTAGCCTTGGAGAGTTCCAGGTTGGGAGAGATCCTGGTCTAATCATAAGGTGGAGCTGGGTGTGATAAGCACAGCTTTACTCCCAGAATTCTAGAGACTAGGGCAGGCAGACCTCTGTGAGTTCAAGGCCAGCCTGATCTACAAAGTGATAGCCCATCTCAATAAGGACAGCGCCTGAGGGACAATGACATTTTAACTGTCCTCTGTCCTACCCATAAGTGCCTGCACACACACACACACACACACACCATGTTCTGGGTGGGACTGCCTTTAAGTGTGTTCCATTGGCTACTTGCTTCTTTGATGGTCAAGAAATGATCAAGTAAAACTTTCACAAGACCTCCACTCTTTAAAAAGGCAGAAAATAGACTTTATTCCAAAAGACCTTCCAAACACTGTTCTGAAAGGAAGCGACAAGCTTTTTAAAAACAAGTATTTTCCCAGTTTCTGAGGCCGGCCCTTCAGCCAAGATTCCACAGCCCTCAGCCCACAAGCATTTGGCCTTCAACTTCTTTCTTCGGGGGCTTCTGGGCTGCTCAGAGCCAGGGAGTGAGGAAGTTCCAAAGCTGGGATACTGCACGGCTCCCACTGGCCACTCCATGAAGAGTTCAAGCCAAGGCATTCTGGGCTCCTGGACTGTGTTCTGGGGAACCTCTGGGGTGACAGCTGATCAGAGAGGCCCTCACTGAAGTCAGCTGGCTCTCTTGCTGAGCTGAGGCCCAAGTTTATCCTCTTGTGACAGGAGACTACAGGTTCTTCTGAGTGCCCTGTCATGTCTCTAAACTTTATTATCAAATGTGTCATGAGCAGTGAACTTTCCCTAAAAATAGTGTCTCAGACTAGACACATCCCCAGATGCTATCATGTGTTACTTGGAAAAGGAATCTGCCTGGGCACCCAAGGTCTTCATGCCCTGGTACTCCTCAGGAACATGCCAAGCCAACAGTAGCCATCCTGAGCCGAGTTCAGCAGGCAGGAGCCTCAGCGGGTGTAGGGCCTTGTCCACAACTCCTCGTACAACATTCCCACTGAGGACACAGAGCAGGCACCCTGCTCCACAGAGGCCCTGGATCTCTCTCCCTGTACCCTCAGAAACTCTGCTGGTTTCTGCCAAGCCATAGCTGTCCTTATAGCTACAGGCGGGGGCCAGCAGGAGATAGGCCCAGAGAGAGGTTCAGATGAAGGACTTGGCTAGAGTCACCATGTGATCCACTCCACAAGCCACGTCCACAGGCTCACCTGGCATCGTCACCTGGAAAAGAAGCCCCGGACACAGTGAGGGAAAGGACAAGCAGACTCTGGAGCCTTAAGGGGGTTGAGGGAGCACAATTCATACAACCTAAGCTAGCCTCCAATTAATTCCCTGTGTAGCTGAGGCTGACTGTGAACTTCTGATCCTCCTGCCTCTACCTCCCAGGGTTTACACATGTGTAGTACCACACTTGGTGGTCCTGGGGAGACTCTCAGGCTGTTAGGCAAGCACACTACCAACTGAGCCTCACCCGCAGCCCCTCCTCTTAGTACGTTCTTTGCCTTCTGTGAGTGTGGCCCACAGGATGCCCACACTAACCCACAGCTCACTAGTGTTAGAACAGGCCTCCCTAACTCCCCACCCATCAGTGGTACCAGCTCTAGTAGCCACCCCTAAAACAGTGCCCTGGGAAGGACACAGATGTTCCTGGTACCACTGCCTGTGGCCATGGCTTCCAGATTCCCTGCCTGAGGCTGAGTGTCCTGTAACCTTCACTGGGGCACACCAAGCACTTCCCAAGAGTGCAGGAAAGGCCCCTGCCTGGTGGAATAGTGTGGGAACAGGGCCACAGAGCTACACCGGGCCTTCAGAGGCTGGTCCTGTCAATCCTCATTATTTTGTTATTTAATTATTACAGTGTGTGTGTGTGTGTGTGTGTGTGTGTGCACACGTGCGCGCGCATGCCTGCCAGAGGACAACCTTGAGGAGTTGGTCCCTCTCTCTAGCTTGTGGATATTGTACGTTAAATTGGGGAGTGTCAAGTGCCTCTACCCAGGAGGCCTCACAGACTCTTTTTTTTTTTTTTTCTTTTTTTCGGAGCTGGGGACCAAACCCAGGGCCTTGCAGTTGCTAGGCAAGCGCTCTACCACTGAGCTAAATCCCCAACCCCTCCTCACAGACTCTTAAGGGTGGTTTTTGTTTTCTTTTCTTGTTTTGTATGTGGTATATATGCAGAAATGTACTGTGTACGATATGTGTGTGATAGGTGTGTGGAATGTGGTGGGTATGGTAGCATGGAATGGAGTGTATGGTGAGTTTGTATGGTGTGTATGTTGGCTCGTTTTAGGTCAACTTGACACAAGCTACAGTCATCAGAGAGGAGGGAGCCTCAGTTGAAGAAATGCTTCTAAAATACCTGGCTGTGGCAAAACCTGCAGGGTATTTTCTTAATTAGTGATTGATGGGGGAGGGCCAGACTATTATGAGTGGTGCAATCCCTGGGCTGAGCGCTCGTGCGTGAGCTCTCTCTCTCTCTCTCTCTCTCTCTCTCTCCTTCTCTTCTTCTCTCCTCTCCCCTCCCCTCCCCCCCCCCCACACACACACTCACAGCAAGCCAAGGAAGTCATGAGGAGCAAGCCAGTAAGCAGCACCCTCCATGGCCTCTGCATCAGCTCCTGCCTCCAGGTTCCTGCCCTGCTTGAGTTCCTGTCCTGACTTCTTAGATGATGAATGGTGATGTGGAAGTATAAGCCAATCAAACTCTTTCCTCCCCAAGGTATTTTGTTCATGGTATTTTATCACAGCAATGGTGACCTTAACTAAGACAGTGCATGTGGAATGTAGTGTGTGTGGTGTATGTATAGTGTTGTGTGTGTCTATGTGTGTGTGGGGCAGGTATGTATGTGTCATATATATAGAATGTAGTATGTGTATGTCTGTGCAGTACTGTGGGAGTTATATAGTGTGTTATCTATGTGTGTATGTGATGTGATATGTGTGCATGTGTGTGGTATATGTAATGTTTACAGAAATGGTATGTGGTATGTATATGTGTTGTATGCTGTACAGGGCGTTTGTGTTGAATGAAGCGTGTGTGGGTATGGAAACCAGTGGTTGGTGTCAAGCATCTTCCTCTAGCATCCTCCGCTGTTTTTTGAGACAAGGTCTCTCACTGGACCCAGAGACTATGATTTCTGCTGGACTGACCAGGCAGCAAGAACTGGAGGTCTGGCTGCTTGCACTCCTGTGAGCTCTGGGTTTTTTAGACTGCACCACCGACAAGAGCTTTTCACGTGCTGCTGGGGGAACCAAACTCATGCTTACACAACAGGCTCTTTACCCATGAGCTACCTCAGCCCCTTTTCTGGTTTGTTTGCTCTAGAGACAGGATGTCGCTATGTAACCTTGGCTGGTCTCCGCCTCCTGAGTGCTGGGATTAAAGGTGTGTGCCGCCATACACTGCATTATTTTAGCTTTTCAGACAGGCTCTCACTACATGGCATGGGCCAGCCTTCGACTTGCAGCACTCTCCTGCCTCAGCTTCCTGAGAGCTGAGGTACACAGCGCCATGCCCAGCCATGCCCACTTTCTCTTTTTTATCACTGTTCCTATTATCCTGAATAAGCAATGCTATACTATAAAAGGACACTCAGTGAAACAGGACAACCATGGCTGGGGATGGAGCTCCGAGGGTAGAGTGGTTCCCTGGCATGCATGAGGCCCAGGGTGCAATCTCCAGCCTTAGAGATCAGGCCGGGTGGCTCTCACCCTATCACTCAGGTGACAGTAGGGATGAGGGCGGGGAAAGGAAGTGGAAGTAGAAGGACCAGAAGTTCGTCAGTCACACAGTGAGTTTGAGGCTAGCCTGGGCTACCTGACTCCCTATCAAAATAAATAAATAACCAGGTGTTAAGAGTTAATAACTCCATCGCACTATGCCCTGCACCCAACTGAGAAGAACTACTTAAATCACATCTTTTGCCCTCACAGGCTCTCAATGCAGAAGGGCACATGCCAGCCCTGTGCCTCCCTAGCCACACCCTGCATGACTTTGCCTTCAGAACTGCACCCAGCTGTGGATTCAGGATCAGCCAGGATCCTACTATTCAATCGCCCTTCCCTGCCAGCGGCTCAGAGAAGCTGTGGCTGCCTGGGTAACTTCCTGAGGTTAGGACGAAATGAATGCCTGTGACAGGTGGCCTGGCCTAAAAGCACCAAAGTGGCAGAAGTGGCAGGTGCTGACCGTGGGGCTTCAACTCCATTAGGGGTCACTGGCGACAGCAAATGAAGGCAGGAACCATGCCACATTGTCTCGCTGCCTCCCCAAACAAAGATGCCTTGGCAAAAGCTGCCACACAGACCACTGAGCAAACAGAAGCGGCCCCAGGTGACAGAGGCAGCGTGGGGCTGCAGACGGTGCCTCAGGCCAGGCCCAAAACAGCAGTGACCAGCTGCCCCATGGTGACCTGGCCAGGTGGGCTCTTAGCAACCTCCAGGGCCACCTGAGATCATCTATTTACCTTCCCTTGCCTTGTCGACCATCTGCAGCCAGCCACTGCACCTACGCACCTAGGTGCTGTTCCTCAGATGCTCTGGCCATTAGCGCCCGCTGCACAGGAAGCTGTTTGGTTTGCGCTGGCCAGGACCTACAGTCAGCAAGGACCTCTGGCGACAGTGGCTCCTGAGACTCCAGTGCCCCCTGGTGTGGGTCTCTTTCAGGTCTCCGAAATGACTCCACAATAAGCCTGTCCCTGTCATGTGAGGATGTTGGTCTCTGGGTCTCATGTAGCCCAGGCTGGCCTCAAAACTCCCTTTGTATGTGAGGATGACAATCCTGCCTCCACCTCTTGCTCCCAATTCTTGAGATTTCAGGTGTGCCTCATGACATCCGGTTTATCCGGCGCTAGGGGTCTAATCCAGGGCTTCTCTCACAGTAAGGAGAGAGTAAACGAATCTCACTATTAACCCATGGTGACCTGCTCCTCCTGCCTCAGCCCTCCAAGTGGCTAAGACTGCAGGTGTGCACCACCATGCACAACAGTGAAATGGCGGTGGGAGTACATCTAGCTACTGGAAAATGGCAGGCGTCTGTAGGGGTGGGGCCTAGGCGATGCCTAGACTTTCACTGTTGTGCTCAAATACCATGACCATAAGCAACTTGGGGAGGAGAGGGTTCGCTTGGCTAAGGCTTCCATGGCACGGTCCACGGCTGAGGGAAGCAGGCAAGGCAGGAGCTGGTGCAGAGGCTGTGGAGGATGCTGCTTCCTGGCTTGCACCTCATGGCCTGCTCACCCTGCTCGCCTCTGGTCCTCATGCTGACTCCACATCAGCCAGGCTGACTGACCACCAGCCCAGGAGTGGCCCCACCCACAGCGGGCTGGGCTCTCCCACATCAATCACTAACTTAGGAAATGCCCTACAGGTCTGCCCAAACTATCTTATGAGGCAGTTTCTCAACCCAGGTTCCCTCCTCTACCCATCCAGCACTGACATGCCTTTGAAGGTAATCATGGGACCCCAACCCTTTCCTGTCCCTCTAATTTCCAGACTTGGTGAGTTGAGCAGCTTTAAGGTCACATGTCCCCTGCTATGTTGTACTGCCCGGCCTGAGGCTCAGAGCACTGGGGACACCTGACTCCAGCTAAAACTTCCAAAACTAGGAACCAAATTAAACATTGTCTGTGTTTAATTGGATGACCCCAGGTATTTTGTTACAAGAATGAGAAACTAATTAACCTGCCAAGCCCTCCCCTTCATCCAATCAGAAGATGACAAGAGGCAAACTCATTGACTGGTGGGAGCCTTTGGGGTTCACCAAATGGGTGGGCGACCCCAGTGCTGCCAACACAGTAGTCCCTAGGGGTGCCAGGCTCATCCCCAACAGGAAAGCATGTCAGGAAGCACATGGCCAGCAGGGCGACACTCCTCTGGCTGTGAGAATGGGGGCATCAGGCTCTAGATGGTTAATTTTGATTGTCGGTATAGCATGCTTTAGAATCACCTAGGAGACACACCTCCTAGGTGGGTTTGAGGTGAGAAGACCCAGGTGGGGTGGGGTTCCAGACTGAACGAGCAGGAGAAAACAATCTGAGCACCGGCATCCATCTCTGCTTCCCGACTCTGGATGCCGTGTGAGCAGCTGCCTCACGCTCCTGCCGCCATGCCTTCCTCACCATGATGGACTGCATCCCCTCAAACCGTGAGCCAAAATAAACCATTCCTCCCTTAAGCTGCTTTTGCCAATGAAACAAGGAAAGAAAGTAATCCACCCACAACACTCACAGGTAGGTGGAAGGTCTGTGAAGTGCTTGATATTACAAGACTCAGCTGTGTCCACCATTTTCCAAGCCTGTGCTCAGAAAGAAAAGAGGACAAGAAGGAGAGGGAGGGGAAGGGTTTGAGAGGGTGCTGGCTCCAGATATCTACAGCCTGGGGAGGCACAGAGGAAGACCACTGTGGGAGCATCTTCCATACACAACCTCTTTCTCTAAAAGATGTCTCCAGCCAGGAGTGGTGACACAGGCCTTTAATCTGAGCACTCGACAGGGAGAGGCAGGTGGATCTCTGCGAGTCTGAGGTCAACCTGGTCTACCTACATAGCAAATTGTAGATCACCCAGGGCTACACAGGGAGACCTTGTCTCAGAAACAGACAGGCAGGCAGATGGACAGAAAGACAGAGAGTCTGCTTTCAGCCTAGACTCCAGCCTCCACGTGCAGCTTTTAATAAAAGAGAGAGATGCTAGGTCGGTAAGGGCACTTGCTGCTTGGCCTGCTGAGCTGAGTTCAATTCCTAGAGCCCACATAAGGATGGGAGGAGAGAATCAACTACACAAAGTGTCTCCGACCTCCACACATGCACCACAGTACACATATCACTGCCAGGACCCACACATAGTAAGTGAAGACTCCTGAGAGCTGGGGCCGTACACACCTTTAATCCCAACACTCATGAGGCAGAAGTGAGCCAATGTCTTATGAGTTCGAGGCCAGCCTGGTCTACGGAGCAAGTTCCAGGGTAGCCAGGGTAACATAGAGAAACTCTGTCTCAAACAAAGAGAGGCAGATGGGGGGTCCATAAGAAACCCTATCCCACAGGAGGGAGGCAGTGGATCCTCACAAGTAAGTCTTTATTCTAGTCAACGTTATGTGTGTTTTCAATTTTTCTAAGTGATTTTAAGAAAGGTCTCTTATAAATCTGGGGATGTAGTTTAGTTGGTCGAGTGCTTGCCTTGCACACCTAAGGCCCTGGGTTTGAATCCTAGCTCCACAGAAAACAAGCAGGCATGGTGGAAGCTGCGCCCAGGAACAGCGGCACGAAAGTGCATCAGCGAGCCAGTGCCAGGCCAGGCATCGCTGGCCCCACAGTGGGCACCTGCCAGTGTTCTGAGGCTGGTGGGATGTTTTACAGTGGAAAGAGAACAGTTGGGCTCCACAACGGACACAGACCCAGTGCACAAGACTCTGAGTTCCACTCTTAGCACACTCAAAGCACCTTAAAATTCAAGCTGAGGGGGGTTGGGGATTTAGCTCAGTGGTAGAGCGCTTACCTAGGAAGCGCAAAGCCCTGGGTTCGGTCCCCAGCTCCGAAAAAAAGAACCAAAAAAAAAAAAAAAAAAAAATTCAAGCTGAGGCCAGGCAGTGGAGGTACACGCCTTTGCCTTTAATCCCAGCCCTCGAGAGGCAGAGGCGGGTGGATCTCTGTGAGTTCAAGGCCAGCCTGGTCTAAACAAAAATCAAAAACAAAAAACAAAGCAATCAAACAAACAACCAAGAAGCTGGTTGAGGCAGGCGAGTCTCTACAAGTTTAAGGTTAGCTGGGCTACAGAGCAAGCTCCATGCCAGGTAGGGCCACACAGGAGCCCTTGTCTTGAGTACACAATGGCTCCACTTCAACAAGCACTCCTCCTCCCCACCTGCGTGCAGCTCAGCTGGCTTGCCTCACTGTGTTTACCACAGCAGGAGAGCAAAGGCTTGTCTTTATTTTTAGGGGGTGCCCTTGGTGGTAGAGCCAGGCCCTGGGTTTGGTCTTAAGCTCCAGGGAAAAAAAAAGAGGGATGGGGTTTGGGGGGAGAGAAAACATAAAAATACCAAAATAATCATGGTACCTAAGAATTTTGTTTCTTTGTGCATGTGCGTCTGTGTGCACACATGTGTGTGCCTCTGTGTGTGTCTGAGTCATGTGAGTACAGTAACTACAGACATGAAGAGGGAGTAGGATCCCCAGAGCTGGATTACAGGCAGGTGTGAGCCATCTGGTCTAGGTGTTGGGAACCCCCCCACCCCCAAGGCCCTCTGGGGGAACAGAGCACCCTTGCCCGCTGAGCCACCTCTCTTTTCTTAGGGGGTCTTTTCATGCTGTGCTTCCTAGTGTTTACTAAGCAGCTCTTTAAGCCGTTCTGAGAAGAACTTAGCTCTTCTTGTACTTTCTCTTTTTACGCTGGGTTTCATGCGGCCCAGGCTAGCCTCAAACTTGCCATTGTAGCCAAGAATGACCTTGAACTTCCGATTCTTCTGCCTCCACCACTCTAGTGCTGGAATCAAAGGTATAGGCCACCCCTCAATGTGTTATGAGGTACTGGGGACGGAGCCCAAGGATTCATGCATGCTTGGGTGCAGAGCCACATCTTGGGCCCACCGGGTAGCTTCCTCCAGGGACTGGAACACTGAGTAGGCCACTCCGAATAACCTTGCATCAGCAGGCACCTGGGGTACACTGATGCACAGAGAGCAGAAGGGCTGGAGGCCTGCACATGGGGCTGGCACTACACCAGCTCCTGCCCATCACCCCCACTCAAGTTTCCCCCGAGCCCACCCCAGACTGTGACACAGATGCCGGAGGCCCTGTCCCAGATTTGCTTTTGCTCCCCAAAGCCAACCCATCTTGGGACATCCTCCACAACCCAACCCTGCGTGGTCTTACCCTCCATGGGAAGTACTGGTCTTCCAGGCGTCCAATGCCAAGGCACCCTCGGATGTTCTTGCCCCACACAAACAGCTCACCCTTGTCTGCAAAGAAAGGAAGATGGCTTGGCTGGAGCTACAAGGAGCAGGCCATCAAGAGGACAGAGCCTACTGCTCAACTCAGCCTCGGAACTACCGCTTCTCAAAAAAAGGCACCCTAAAGGATGTCCCATCCCCAGACCAAGTCCCGGGCCAGGATTTCTGACAGCCAGCCTAGGGAAGACTAGCCTTTCTGTGGAACAGGTCTAGGGCTCCTGTGCACAGCCCACTCTGCTCACCTTGAGGGCCTGCTACCACCCACAGCTTCATCTGACCCAGCTCTGCCCTTCCTCACTGACAGTGAGGCGAGACGACCAGTTCTATGTTGGTTTCAGTGTGTGGGTGTGTTCTGTTAGGAGGCGCAGAACAACTGGGTTCCTAACCATGCGTCTGTCTGTGTGCTGGGCACTGGAGACAGGCCAGCAACTAAACAAACATGCTTCCTGTCCTCATGAACTTGACCTTGTACAAGAGCCAGAAATGAACAAATGATTGCACCTTGGAGAAAGTGACCCACTACCCTCACTTTTGGCAAAATCTAGGCAGCCATTCCTCGTCTAAGCTACACTCCAGCCCCTCACTGGGGGATTCTAGGCAGGGGCTCTACCACTGAGCCACGCCCCCAGCCCCTCACTGGGGGATTCTAGGCAGGGGCTCTACCACTGAGCCACGCCCCCAGCCCCTCACTGGGGGATTCTAGGCAGGGGCTCTACCACTGAGCCACGCCCCCAGCCCCTCACTGGGGGATTCTAGGCAGGGGCTCTACCACTGAGCCACGTTTTGAGTCCAAAAATAAAAAGACTTTTTTTTTTTTTAGTTTTAGAGAGATGCTCATTGCAGACTCACAATGTGGAGCTTAGAGAGTGAAAAGGAGCCATGCCATTTGAATGGCACAGAGGTCAGTTATGTGGCAGACTAAAAGTACCCAAAAAAGGCAAATTTAGGCTCTTGTGTCAAGAAAAGGCTAAAGGTATGCCTTTCCCCGAGACACTGAAGCAGTGGAACAGTGGAAGGCCAGGTCCAGGTGCCAGTGGAGCAACTTGGCATTTCATGGCTCTACAACCTGTCCAGCCCTCTACAGCCAAAGCCAGCCACGGCTGTGGTCATCCCTCCCCAGCACACTGGAGGGTGTATGAGGTGGACCACTTGCCACCCACACACTCACTTCTGCATCACTCGTCCATGCACAGCCCAAACCTCTCCTGGTTTTCACCAGCACGCTACCAAACCCTTCTCCCCACCCAATTCCCAAACAGGTGCCTCCTGTGCGATCACACTGCCGCATAAGCCTGGCCACAAACCAAAGAACCCAACCAAAGTGGAGCATGAAAGAAGGTATGTATACGCTGTATGACACAAACTGAACTACCTCTGCCATGGCCTCCTTCTTTCCTTATCCTGTGAAGACATACGCCTACGGATGGATGGGTGGATGGATGGATGATGGGTGGATGGATGATGGGTGGATGATGGGTGGGTGGATGGTGGATGATGGATGGATGATGGATGGATGGATGGATGATAGATGGATGGATGGGTGGATGGATGGATGGATGGGTAGGTGGATGGATGATGGATGGATGATGGATGGGTGGATGATGGATGGATAGGTGGATGATGGTTGGATGAATGGATGGATGATGGTGGATGGATGGGTGGATGGATGGATGGGTGGATGGACGATGGGTGGGTGGATGGACAGATAATGGGTGGATGTATAATGGATGGATGGATGGATGGATGATGGATGATGGATGGGTGGATGGATGGATGGGTGGATGGACGATGGGTGGGTGGATGGACAGATAATGGGTGGATGGATGTATAATGGATGGATGGGTGGATGGATGATGAATAATGGATTGATGGACAGAAATGGATAGATGGTAGACTAGAGGGAAGGGCAGACAGAAAGATGAGTGGGTGAATGGATGGATGGGTAAATGGATGTTGTTTGATGACAAGCTAAGAGCTATCCCAGTTTAAGAAGGAACAGATTTTGACATGCTGTCCAGCCAGTAACTTACTGGTGAGTGCGGCAAAGTGGCTAAGCCCACATCGGATCTGGGAAACCTTGACTTCAGGGTTGAACTCTGTCAAACCAAAGAGTGTAGGTGGGATCATTTCTGGAAGCGCCGTTTCTGAGAGGTTTGGTCCTTTCCCAAGAATTCCATAGCCCCAGACGAAAACATGTCCTTCTTCTGTGTTAGAACGAAAACAGTGGTTGTGAGTCAAGCCAAGCAGAGCCCTCCCTTGCCACGGAAACTACAGGGGCTGGGGCGGGGTCAGGTAGTAGAATGCAGCCCAGTGTGCATGAAGCCCTTGGTCCTGTCCCCAGACGCAGAAACCAGCATGGCGGAGCGTCCCTGTGATCCCTGAACTCTGGAGGTGGAGGCATCAAGGTCACTTGGGACACTGAGACCCACTGTGCTGGAGAGTGAAAATGATCCCCTCCCTGACTTGCCTGGGGAGTCTGACTAGGAAGGAAGCCAATCTCACAGCAGAAACAACCCACTTCTCAAGGGTAATGGGGGAGGGTCTCCATAAAACCCACTGGATACATAGAAACGTGGACATTTTCCCCAGCGACAGCTCCAAATTTCACACTGATCAGAGAACCATGCCAGACACGAGCCATCCCGACCAAATTCTTTCTTTTTTTTTTTTTAAAGATTTATTTATTTGTTTTATGTAAGTACGATGTCTTTATCTTACAACACACCAGAAGAGGGCGTCAGATCCCATCACAGATGGTTGTGAGCCACCATGTGGTTGCTGGGAATTGAATTCTGGACCTTTGGAAGAGCAATCAGTGCTCTTAACCACTGAGCCATCTCTCCAGCCTCCGGCCAGATTCATGAAACTCTTAGATATGCTTTTTAACTTGCTTTTGGGGAGCAGAAGTTTGGGGGTTTGTTTTGTTGTTTTTTTGTTTTTGTTTTGTCTTGTTCTTTAAGACTCATTTTATGTGTGAGTCTTTTGCTCAAATGTCTATCTGTGCATCACGTAAGTGCCTGATGCCTGAGTGGGTGAAAAGAGGGTATCGAATTCCCCGGATTAGAGTTATGGATGGTTGTGAACTGCCATGCAGGTGCTGGGAATGGAACCTGGGTCTTCTACAGAACAAAAGCGCTTAACCACTCGACTCTCCCTCTCTCTCTCAAATTCCAGGTATTTCGTAGTAAGACATGACCTTGCTATGCAGCCCACACTGGGCAGGAATTTATAATCCTCTCCCTCAGCCTCCTGAGTGTTGCAGCTCACCCTCCACCATTACTCACTTGCTTCTGGTTTCTGGCACAGCTTTGGACGCTCTCTGGCTCTTCTGGTACCAGTGATTTACCACTGAGCCCCTCTGCAGTCCTGGCTACACAACTGCAGCCCTGCTGCTGGGGTGGAGCCCAGTAACAGCAGATTCTTCACATGTAAGCACCTGGGCATGTGGCTCGGGGTAGAGCATCTGCCTAGACTCCCCGAGTGTGCATAGGACTGGGTCTGATCCCCAGCTCCAGGATCCGGAGACATGTGCTATAAAATGACTGAGCCCCATGGCTGTCTATACACCTATATCGGGAGCTACGGACCTGTTGGGAGGATCACCCTACACTAATGCATGGTCCCACAGCTGCACTCCCTCTTCAGGCCGCCATCTATAGTCTCTGAAGCAAACTGTCCCCTTCCCTCTCCGATCTGCCCAGTACTTCCCAAGGAGCTGCCAAGAAGTGGCTCTCACCATTCAGTATAGCACAGCCTGTGCCACCACAAGCCACCTGCTTCACCTTGCCTACTCCGGAGAAAGGCAGGCACCGAGGGACATTCACCTGCACCAAAGACAAGGGTGGGCACAGTTAGGATGACAAACCAGCCAGAAGCAGAAAGCCCTTGGCTAGGTCCCAGCTCACTTACTGACCTCACAGTGGTCTCCCCAGCATCTGCCACTCACTGAGCTTCCTAGGCAAGAGCTTGGGACACAGAAGGGAGCCTGAGAGACCCCCTTCTCTGGGAGGCAGATGATGATCGACTCAGCACCATGTATCTGTGCTAGACCAAGGTGTAGAGAAGAGGTTGACCAGGCATGGGGGAGGGAAGGATTACTTTTCCTAAGCTCTGAGAGGTAAGTAGAGGCAGCTAGGCAACGGAAGAAGGGAGCATCCTCCAGAGGGAAGAGATATAACAAGGGAACAGGACAATTACAGCTGTAGGAGGTTTGGTGGTGCAGGCCTTTCATCCCAGCACAGGAAGCAGAGGCAGGTGGATCTCTGTGAGTTTGAGACCCAGGCCAGCCAGTGTTATGAATTAAGGGCCTGCCCTTTAAGAGAAAGAGGCGGGTGGCGAGTGGCGGGTGGCGGGTGGGGGTTGGATGTAAGCATGGTGGCCCACACTTTTAAGCCCTGCACTCAGGATGCAGAGGCAGGCAGATTTCTGTGAGTTCAAGGCCAACCTGGTCTACATAACAAGTTCTAGACCCATTTAGGATATACATAGTGAGACCGATACTGTCTCAGAAGAAAAGAAAAAGAGGGGAAAATGTTTTTTAAGAGTGTTGTTTCTTTTTCAGATCACCCACGTTCAGTTTCCAGAACCTACTTCTGGCAGCTCACGACCAAAAGTAACTAGCTCCAGGGACTCTTAACACTCTCTTCCAGCCTCGGAGGAAGGAGTGAGGGCACCTACACTCACATGCACAGACCCACACAGACACAGCACAAACACAGAAGTCCTTAAACAAAGACAAAACAAACAAACAAAAAAAGCAGGGAAGCCAGGTCAGCCAGGGTACTGAAACCACTGTATGAACATAGTCCTTGTTATAACTGAATCTGAAATAGCCCCACAGGCTCATGTGTTATGTTGAGGGTGTTCTGTTGGCTGGTTTTAGGTTTTGGTTTGTTTGTTTTGAGACAGGAGCTCTCTATATGGCTTTAGCTGTCCTAAAACTCAATCTGGAGACCAGGCTGGCCTTGAACTCAAAAATCTTGGTCATCTCTGCATCCCACGTGCTGACAGTAAAGCCTGCACCACCACATCCCTGGCTCAGCTCATGTTTTGAAACTTATTTCCCCAGCTTGTTCTGTGCAGGAATGCAGTCCCAGAATGGAGCCCTGCGAGGAGAACTCTGAGCACTAGGGAGAAAACGCCAAGAAAACAAGAGTCTTGTGACGTCAGCTTCTTCAAAACACTCTGTTTTGGAAAGTGTTGGTGTGCCCCTCCCAGGTGTAGCGAGTAGGAATGAATGTACTTCAGCTGTTGAAACTCATGTGTCTCTAGGAAATCATGTTTGTGCCGGGAGCAGCCTGTCCTTGTGACTGTACACTTCACTCAGGTGACTCGTCCTTATCCTGAATAAACTGTCCGATGCTCTGGATAAAGTTGGCTACTGCACAAGACTTTCTCCAACTGTTTCCCGTTCCATTCACCCAGACTATGCCCCTGACTAGAGTGGTAAACAGAGTTGAGGGCTGGGAACTAGGAGATGGAACCTGGCTGGGAGAAGTGGGTCAGTAGGGGCTTGCCTTTGAAGGTTACAGCCTAACCTCTGGGTGTGGTGGCTCGCACTTGTAATCTCACTATTCTGGAGGCTGAGTCAGGATGACTGACTTGAGTCCTCACCTAACCTGAGCTACAAAGTGAGACTTTGTCTCAGATAGATAGCTAGATGGATGGATGGATGGATGGATGGATGGATGGATGGATGGGTGGGTGGGTGGGTGGATGGATATAAATGATAGATGGATGGATAGATATAGATGATAGATGGATAGATAGATATGGTGGATGGACGGACAGACAGACAGAGATGATGGGTGGATGGACAGATAGACGGACGGACAGACACACAAACAGGGCTGGTGAGATTGTTCATCAGGTAAGCCTGTTTGCTGACAAGCTTGACTGAGAATTCCAGGAACCAACATGGTACAAGGACAGAACTAACTTCTAAGCTGTCCTCTGACCACACACACTAAACAAACAAGTGTAAAAAGTTAAAATAAGATGGGTGTGAGTATGCACATCTTTGATCCCAGCAGAAGCAGGAAGACTCTGTGAGCTCAAGACCAACCCAGTCTACATGGCAAGTTCTAGAACAGTCAGGGCTACACAGTGAGAGATCCTATCTTGCAACAACAAAATAAGAAATGAAAATTGTGGGCTGGAGAGATGGCTCAGTGGTTAAGAACACTGTCTGCTCTTCCACAGGTCCTGAGTTCAATTCCCAGCAACCACATGGTGGCTCACAACTATGTGTAATGAGATCTGATTCCCTCTTCAGGTGTGTCTGAAGATAGCTACAGTGTACTTAATATAATATAATAAATACATCAAAAAAAATCAAAATTGTATTGGCCACTTCCACAGTGGCTTCCAGAGAGCTAGGCCTCCTGCTATCTACACCAATGTGTGATCTTGGGTTAACCCTGGTGACTTGCTTCCACTGAACAGAATTCCATAAGCAGGGGACCAGTCATTTCCAAGGACAAATGATACAACACTGGATACAGCCTTGCTGGCCTTCTCTGGCTGTCTCACCTGCTGCTCTAATAGAGCCAGTTGCCACATTGTTCACCCCACCCTACCCCCAATGGTGTAGCCACACGGCAAGGAACTAAGCCTGCTTGGCCAGCAGCTAGCAAATGGCCAACCCCAGCAAGACCCCAGGGCCTCAGTCCAGCATCCTGACAACCACTGGCAGAGTAAGACTGGAGGTAGCTCTTTTCCAATGAAAAGGCCACAATGACTACAGCCTTAACAGCCTCGGGGCGAGAACCTTGCTGTGCCCCTGCCGGCTCCTGACCCATCATTACATGGAAATGCAAGTTAAGTGCTGGGAACACAGTTCAGGTACAGCACATGCCTACTACACTCTAGGTGGTACCACTCCAGAACCACAAAAACCAAAACAGGCCAGGGCAGGGAAATGGGACCAGAGATGTGACAATGGAAGCCATTAGTGACTCTAGGGGACAACAAAAAGATGCTCTGGGAGCTTGACAGAAAAAGCCTTTGGGAGGGGGATAGCTGTTTGTTTGTTTATGTTTTATTTTTTCAAGACAGGGTTTTTCTGTGTAGCCCTGGCTGTAGACCAGGCTGGCCTCTCAAACTCAGAGACCCACCTGCTGAGTACTGGGATTAAAGGCGTGTGCCACCACAGCCAAGCTATGTTTAATTTTTATTTATGTATCTACTTATTATATGCATATGTACACACGTATACACATGTACATGCACACATGACACAGAGCACAATGGAGGTCAAAGGACATCTTTCGAGAGTCAGATCTCTCTTTTCACTGAAGATCAAATTCAGGTTGTTAAGCCTGGTGGCAAGCGCCTCTATCTGCTGAGCCATGTCTCCAGCCTGTAACTTTTGTGAATGAATCAAAACCTACTAAACTACACACACTTCCCATTGGTGAATAACAATGTTTAGTTTATACTTCCATTAGTAAAAAACTTGGTCATTAGCAATTAACATCAGTGATGCATAGAAAGGTATCAGTTATGGACTGGGAACATGGCTTGCTGTGCACGTATGAGGACCAGACTTCTAGCCCATCTACAGAACCCTGGCACACAGAAGGCTAGGCGTGAGGGTATGTGTGTGCCTGTAACTGGCTGCCAGCCAACCTCATCTATTGAGTGAGCCCCAGGTCCCAGTGAGGGACCCTGTCTCAAAAATAAGGTGGATGGCTCCTGAGGTATGACAACCCAAGTTGTCCACACACACACACACACACACACCAAAAAAGATACGAGTTATAAAACATTCTTTCCTTTTTGTTTATGTTTAAACAGTCAGGGCAGGGCAGCACACACCTGGAACCCCAGCCTTGGGGACTGACCATAAACCAAAGGCTAGCTCGGCTATGGCCCTTAGGTTTGAACTGCGTGCTCTGGAGCCCACAGTCTTCTTTTGACTTGTTGAGACAGGGTCTCATGTAGCCCAGGCTGGCCTCCAACTTACTACGTAGTCAAGATGACTCTGAGCTCAGGATCCCCCTGCCTCCACCTCCTCAGTGCTGGGACTACAAGTGATCGTCTCCACATCCAGTGACTTCCAACTTGTCACCAAGCCTGGCTATATGCATGCCACACCAAGGCAGAGGCACTCTGATACTGTGGGCACATGCATACACTGCCTCATATCCAGATCCCTCCCCTGTTAGGAAAGGTGGGCGCACTGTCTTAGCTGGAGGTGCCGGACTTCCTTGTGATGGCTGCACTCAGGAGGAGGAGGAGGAAGAAGAGGAGGAGGAGGAGGAAGAGGGGGAGGAGGAGGAGGAGGAGGATGAGCACTACATGTTAAGGCCAGCCAGATCTGTACAGCAAAACTCTGTCCACACCAGGCAGTGGTAGGGCACAACTTTTATCGCAGTTCTTAGGAGGCAGAGGCAGGAGGATCTTGGAGTTTGAGGCCAGCATGATCTAAAGAGTGAGTTCCTGGACAGCCAGGGCTACACAGAGAAACCCTGTTTCCAAAGAATCAAATAAACAAACAAAAACTGTCTCAAAGCACACATACACTGGCTGGGGAAATGCCAGTGGTTAAGTGCTTACCTGCAGGCTAACGACTGAAGACTGGATCCCCAGACTCACATAAACGCCAGGTAAGCTGCCTGTGACTCCAGTCTCTGAAGGCCAATATAAGGGACAGATACCCAGAGCGAGCTGGCCAGGAAGACAAGCCATATTGACAAACTCTGGGTTTGATTAAGAGTCCCTGCCTTGGAACCGGAGAGATGGCTCAGCGGTTAAGAGCACTGACTGCTCTTCCAGAGGTCCTGAGTTCAATTCCCAGCAACCACATGGTGGCTCACAACCATCTGTAATGGGATCTGATGCCCTCTTCTGGTGTGTCTGAAGACAGCGACAGTGTACTCACATAAAATAAATAAATAAATCTTAAAACCAGAAGAGTCCCTCCTGCCTCAATCAACAATGATGGACTAATAATCAAGGATAGTTCCCAACATCAACCACAGGCCTCCACATGCACATCTGTGCACACACAAAACACGCAGGCATACCACACACACACACACACACACACACACACACAAATGAAAAGCATACAAAATTAAAACACCGCCTTAAACCAGGGCCAGCAAGAGTCACCTGGGCTTTCCATCTTTTGGGGCTGGAAGGAGACGACAGAGCAGAGGCAGACCGTGCAACACCAGGCTACACCTGACGCGCACCTCTCCATTGGGCCTCAGCTCCTGTGCCTACGCACCTGTGTGGAGTCTGTGACCGAGGCCAGCTGCAGGTACTCAGAATTTCCCCAGCCAAAGACACCTCCATCGGCCGACAAAGCCAAGCAGCAGTCACCGTAGGTAGCAACCTGGACAACAGTCACCCCGGCAAGGTCTCCGCCCAGCTTGCTGGGTGTGCTGGTGATGTTGTAGTGACCCAGGCCTAGGACGGTAGGAAACACTGCAGTAACTCACAGACACAGAGACTTAAGGAAGGACAAGCTCATAGGTGGCACTTTGCCCCAGAGAAGACAAACCAAAAACCATAGCTGGCATAATTTAACACCCTAGAAATTTCTACATCAAGTTGACTGAGGACGAGAGATCATAAGTTCCAGGATAGCCTGGGCTACATAGTGAGCCCTAAGCCAGCTTGGTCTATACTGCAGTTCCAGGACAGCCTTAGAAACAGACTTTCAACATGTGGTGGTACACACATTTAATCCCAACACTCAGGAGGCCTCTGTGAATTCAAGGCCAACTTGGTCTACACAGCCAGTTCTGGGACAAGCAAAAATAAATAGAAAGACCCTGTGTCAAAAGTGAAAGGAAGGAAAGATGGAGAGTAGATCCTCAAACAAAATCCCCGAAAGTCAACTTAGAAAATTTTGGAAGATAGAATAACACCATACTGGGGCTAGAGAGATGGCTCAGTGGTTAAGAGCACTGACTGCTCTTCCAGAGGTCCTGAGTTCAAATCCCAGCAACCACATGGTGGCTCACAACCATCTGTGGTGGGATCTGATGCCCTCTTCTGGTGTGTCTGAGGACAGTGACAGGGTACTCACATATATTAAAATAAATAAATGAATCTTTAAAAAAGAGTAACGCCATATAAGTTTATATAAATTATAAGCAATTATGGTCTTTCTTCTTTCTTTTGCTGCTTTTTGGGTCGCAGTAGTAGGGATTCAGCTACCCCTGCACTACATCCCAGCCCCACAGGAATCACTGTTTCTGCTAGGAGGTAAGGAAGCCAGGCACAGTGACGTGTACCTGTAAGTTCACGTACCCAGCAGGCTACAGGGAGAGACCGCTTAGAGCAGGAGCTAAAGGCCACCTAGACAGCATAAGACCTTTACTGGGCAGCTGGCCAAAGCACAGCACTGACTCTCAGACTCCTGGGTAAAGGAGGATGTCAGCAGCAGTCGCCCTGGCAAGAAGCCAGGGCAGATGAAACGCCTTCGAGTGGAATGATCTCTAATGTGGGTCCTGAAGGTTCCCACAAGTTAAACTCAATAAAATCCAAGTTCATAAGCAAGTCACCGTGCCCTGATGGAGGGAGTTACTAGCCGAGTCCACAGAGACAACAGAGCAGCCTGCTCTCTAGACTCCAGCCGCAAGGGCTCCATCACTGGCAACAGTGCTGAGGAGCCTCAGACACCTTGCTTCATTTCTATGGAAACAGCAGCAAAAGGAACAGGAAAGGAGGCAAAAGATGGCATTCCGAACTGGAGAGATGGCTCAGTGGTTGAGAGCACTGGCTGCCCTTCCAGAGGTCCTGAGTTCAAATCCCAGCAACCACATGGTGGCTCACAACTATCTGTAATGGGATCTGATGCCCTCTTCTGGCATATGGGCATATATTCAGGCAGAACTCTGTATACATAATAAAATAAATAAATCTTTGGGGGGAAAAAAGGCATTCCCCAGAAGACCTAAATGGAGACCATGAACCCTACAGTCCACAACGGCTGCAGAGGCCACAGGCCAAGATCTTGCACCTCCCCAGAGGGCCAACAAACACCTACCTGTCTGTCCATCGGCACCCCATCCACAAGAATAGACTTCACCTTTGTCTGTGAGGAACAGGCTGTGGTCCTGACCGCAGACAACCTGGCAGACACAGACAGAGGGTGCTACTGGAGCCTGGGCAGCCAGGCCCAGGCAGAGCGCTCATCCCAGTTCACCCTCACAGCTTACCCTCTCTGAAGCCACAAGCCTACCCTTGTCACCTTCTCCACTCACGGAAACCAAATGCAGACATCCTAAGAAGCCAGCCCAACAGTCCTTCCCTCCTCAGCCTCACACGGAGCCCCCATCTCTACTCTGTGACCTCAGCCTCTCCTCCTTCGTGCCACCCATAAGGCACTGTCCACCCCAAGGCATCCTGTAGCCCCAGACAATCCTAAGGCCTGTCTACAGGATAGAAAGGTACCACGCTCCTAACTCAGAGGACAGCTGTTCGGCCAGGAACTGTGCTAAAGCCACAGTCAAGACCCCACCCCCAGTCCCCAGCACGCACAAAGCCCTGAAGTTTAGTGACTCGCCCAAAGCCACTCAGCAGGTGAGTGGAGGAGCAGGAACCTGAACTCACACTCGACTACGAAGCCAGCTGACAAGTCCAACCTTACTTCTAACCCTGCTATGTCCCCTTCACTTCCACCCTGCTCCTACACTCTAACACCAGTCAATTCCTGCTGATGTCTTCAGCTAATGTGCTGACTGGTTTTAGGTCAACGTAACACAAGTGACAGTCATCAGAGAAGGGGGAGTCTCAATTGAGAAAATGCCTCCAACCTAAGATTGGGCTGTAGCAGAGCTCGTAGGGCATTTTCTTAATTAGTGATCAATAGGGGAGGGCCCAGCGGATGATGGGTGGAACTGCCCCCAGCTGGTGGCCCTGGGTTCTATAAGAAAGCAGGCTGAGCAAGCCATGAGGAAGGAGCCATGAGGAGCAAGCCAGTGAGCAGCACCCTCCATGGCCTCTGCATCAGCTCCTGCCTCCAGGTTCCTGCCCTGCTTGAGTTCCAGTCCTGACTTCCTTCAGTGATGAACAGCAATGTGGAAATGTGAGCCAAATAAACCCTTCTTTCCCAAGTTGCTTATGGTCATGGTGTTTTATATCTGCAATAGCACCCCTAAGACATCCAGAGAGGGCTGGAGACATGGTTCAGCGGTTAAGAGTACTAACTGCTCTTCCACAGGTCCTGAGTTCAATTCCCAGCAACTACATGGTGGCTCACAACCGTCTGTAATGGAATCCAATGCCCTCTTCTGGTGTGTCTGAAGAGAGCAGGCAACAGTGTACTCATATAAATAAAATAAATAAATATTTCAGAGAGAGAGAGAGAGAGACTGACTCATGTAGTTGCCCAAGGATTGACCTAGGCTTCAAAAAAAAAATTTTTTTTTAAAGACACCCAGAGAAGCCCAATGACAAATGTGGTGTCATCCCATGCACCCTGCACCCTTTAAAACAATGGAGAAGACAGGCCTGGAAGCCCTCAGCCGAAGCCTCTTACCTGGACCACCTGTCCCTCGAAGTCCTGCATCCTGTGCACTTTGTGACTCTCACTGCAGCCAGGGGCAGATTGAAGAGAAGCAACAGATGTGACCGTGAGCATGGGACAGGTGGGCCCCATCCAGCAACCTATTTCCTGTCGTCCCTACCCACAGTCACATCCCCCACAGGCACAGGGCAAACAGAACAGCTCTCAAGGTCAAATGTCAGGTGGTCAGTTGAGTAGCCGTGTTGGTTGAGTTTTTAATTATGTGTGTGGGTTTGTGCACAAGTGTACAGGTGCCCTGGGGGCCACAGGCCCTGTTTCTCCTGGAGCTGGAGTTACAGGTGGTCGTGAGCTGTGACTGGGAACTGAACTCCAGTCCTCTGCAGAGCAGTGCGCGCTCCTCACTGCTGAGCCTCCAGCCGGCCAGTTTGTGTGTTTGCTTTTTTATGGTGCTAGGGGAGGGACCCAGGTCTCAGGCATGCCCGCCTAGCTGTGCTCTAACCCCTAACATGGGAGCTTTGGAGAACTGCTCTTCTGCTGAGCCATCCTGATTTTTACTGAGAGAGAAAAGTTAACTGTTCATCAAAGAAGCTGCAGTCCCAGGCCATGTCTGTCTGTCTGTCTGTTTTGAAGACAAAGTCTCTCTATTATGTAACCCTGGCTGTCCTGAAGACAATCTGTAGACCATGCTAGCCTAGAACTCAGACATCTGCCTGCCTCTGCCTCCAGCATGCTGGGGTTAAAGTATGTGCCACCATGGCTGGCCGCCTAACCCTTCATTTGTATCTTCTGCGATAAGGTCTGCAAAAGCTGCCCAGACAGGCCTTGGACTTTCAACTCTCCAGCCCATAGTGGTGCTGCCGTGTGCCACTAGGCCTGACTGGGGAAAGTATTTTCAACACTGAAGTAAAAAGAGTGAGCTGAAGGGGAACTTTTTATAAAGTTAATTTGATAAAGTGAACATTTTATAAAAATACAGACTAGCCAGACGTAGTGGCGCACACTTTAAACCCAGCACACAGGAGGCAGAGGCAGGTGGATCTCTGTAAGTGCAAGGCCAGCCTGCTGACACAGAAACCAACCAAAGATCCACAGTGCCACTCTTTCTCAAGAAAACCGATAGAGCCTGAAATAAAAGAAAGGTGGTGCATGCCTTAATCCTGGCTCTTGGGAGGCAGAGGCAGGTAGATCTCTGAGTTCGAGGTTAGCCCGGTCCATAGAGCGAGTTCAAGGGCAGCCAAAGCTACACAGAAAAACTATGTTAAAAAAAAAAAAAAAAAAAGAAAGAAAGAAAGAAAGGAAGGAAGGAAGAAAGAAAGGAAGAAAGAAAGAAAGAGGGGCCTAGCAAGATGGCTCAGTAGGTCAAGGCACAGGCCACCAAACCCAACGACCTGAGTTCTATCCCAGAAGTCACATGATGGAAGGTCACTCCTGAAAATGATCCTCTGACCTCCACACATGAGGTGGAGGACTTGACTGTACACACGTGCACGCGCGCGCGCACACACACACACACACACACACACACACCCCTTTCTACATCATGGTGGATGCTCTTCCACCCCCGCCCCTCACCCTCCGCTGCGATCCCAGCATTCCGTGTGTCCGCTCACCTGTATACTTCGTCCTCCACCACCTTCCGTCCACACTGCCCGTGGGCATTGTTCCCCATGCTGAAGACTGGAGCACACAGAGCACAGCCAGGCCGGCAGGTCAGTCCTGAGGTTCCTGGCCTGCTCACCCTGGCTCACCCGAGGTCTCCCTTTCCCACACGCCCAACCTCTGCAGCAGCCTGTAAGTGTGGAGGGCCTGCGCCTGCTGACCTAGATCCAACTGCACTACTGTTCAGCTGGGTGCTTGAGGCTGACAGTGCCTGCACCGTGACCATTATTAGCATGCTTAGAACCTATACAAATGCATGCTCAGACATGTTAAACACAGTTAAAAATAAAAGCTGGGGAAATAAATAAACAAACAAACAAACAGGCTGGGCTGCAGAGGTGGTCCAGCCCTTAGGAGCTCTGTGTTTTTGCAGAGGACCTGAGTTCAGTTCCCAGCACCCACAACAGGCAGTCCCAACTGCCCAGCTCCAGAGGATCTGATACTGTCTTCTGGCCTGTGCAGGCACCACACATGTGTAGCATGCACTCAAATATACTCAAACACGTGAATGAAAATTAAAAATAAATCTTAGGAAAAAAAAAAAATCAAGGGCCGAGGTTGCAGCTTTCCATCAGAGAACATATAACTGTTAGCAGTCTGTGTAACACCACCCTCTGAAGCCACCCCTCAATCTGCTGGCGAAACACACATCACAGCAATCAGGAGGTACCCAGAGCAAGGCCAGTGTCACAGATGCCCTCTCCTCCCCCTCCTTCTCTTCCCCCTCCTCCTCCCCCTCCTCCTCCTCTCCCCGCTCCTTCTCCTTTCTCACTCCCTTCTCCTCCTCCCCCTTCCTCTCCTCCTCCCCACTGCAAGTCTACTCACCACCTTCTCTGTCTGTCAGGACAAGGGAGTGTGCTCGACCACAGGACACCTGCAACACCTTTGTCTCCTGAGGTCTGTCCAGGGGCAGCGGGACAGGCGAGGGCTCCAGGACATACTCATAGCCCCTGGCTGGACAGAAGCAGCCGAGTCATAAGGTTGCCGCTGGTTCGGTCACATCAGCTCTTATGGAAACGTGACTGTCCAACCGTACCGCTTTATACAGGAAGGGACTTGAGAGCAGTGACTCAGAGCCTGCACCTTCCGGACAAGGCTAGTCTGAGAAGCCTGACTCCCACCCTGCCCTCCAGTATTCCCTCCATGCCACAGCAGGTCTGGAACACTGTCTCCTGAGAGAAATCTCTGAGGCTGGGGCTGGGGCTAGGGCTGGAGCTCGGTTACAGAGCTCTTCCCTAGCACGCACAAAGTCCTGGGTTCCATCCCCATCCTCCACATCACATAAACCCGAGACAAGGAAGTGTAAGTTCAACACCATCCTCAGCCAAACACTGAGCTCAAAACCAGCCTGGGCTACAAGAGACTCCCATCTTAAAAAGAAAACACATTTTGAGAGTTGACCCCAATAGTCCCAGGGCTTAGGAGGCTGAGGCAGGAGAGCTACAGATTGAGACCTAGTTTCAATAAAACCTGAATAAATCAGTCAGTCTCATGGGCCAAGAGTCTAGCTGCACAAGGCCCTGGGTTTGATCATCAGCAACACACACACACACACACACACACACAGAGAGAGAGAGAAAGAGAGAGAGAGGAAAATCGAATTAAATTAAACTAAAACTGTGAGAGGAGAGGAAGACTAAAAGGACTAATAAATAAAAGAAAAAAAATACTTTTTTTTCAAATAGAGTGTCACCACTAGGCATGTGACTCCCGCACTTAGGAGACAAATGCCAACCCAGAAAAATAGCTCAGCTGGTAAAGGCACTTGTCAGTGAGCTTGGCAACCCAAGTTCAGTCCTCAGGACTCAAATGGTACAGAGATTCAACTCCCACAAGTTGTCCTCTGACCCCCGCATACACAGCATGGCACACAGACCCCATACACACACAAGAGGCAAAGGCAGGAGCATCAGGAGTTCAAGGCCATCGTCATCTATACAAGTCCTCTCCCCTCCACTGTCTAAGGCCTAGGACTGCAGATACGCACCCACAGTTACACTGTCCTGGGGATGGAAGCCAGACAGTGTGGTAAGAACAGAAAGAAGAGACTGTGCCTGACCAATATACTGACCAGTGGAGTGTGCTGGATCATGCCTTTAGTGTCAACAGAGGCAGGTGGATCTCTGTGAGTTCCAGGCCAGCCAGGGCTGTTACGCAGAGAAACCCTGTCTCAAAAAGCATAAACAGACTGACTGACAGACTGATTGACTGACAGACAATGGGAAAGACCTTTAAATTATTTCTAGCTTTTTGTTGTTGTTTGAGACAGGGTCTTACTATGTAGCCTTGGCTAACCTAGAACTATGTAGACCAGGCTGGCCTCAAACTGAGAGATCTGCCTGTCTCCCAAGGGCTGAGATTAAATGTGTACAACACCACACCTAACCTTTTCTAACATTTTTTTTGAAGATTCTTTTTTCTTTTTTTCGGAGCTGGGGACCGAACCCAGGGCCTTGCGCTTGCTAGGCAAGCACTCTACCACTGAGCTAAATCCCCAACCCCTCTTTTCTAACATTTTAAAGGATTTATTTTCTTTTCAATTATGTGTACATGCATGTCTCTCTGTGTGTACAGGAGTGTGGTGACTAAGGGGACCAGAAGAGGATGTTGGGCCCTCTGGAGCTGGAGTTACAAGCAGTTGGCAGCTGCCTGATATAGGTGCTGGGAAACGAACTTAGGTCCTCTGGAAGAACAGTACATGCCCTTAACTGCTAAGCTGCCTCTCCAGCCCCTTTCTAACATTATCAAGTTTCAGGCACTGAGAGTAAAGATCTGTCTTAAGGATTCTGGTCGGGGTTGGGGATTTAGCTCAGTGGTAGAGCGCTTGCCTAGCAAGCGCAAGGCCCTGGGTTCGGTCCCCAGCTCCAAAAAAAAAAAAAAGATTCTGGTCAATTGTCTAAATGTTTTAAGATTTTACTTAGTGTGTGTATGCAAGTACACATGTTCCACAGCACATGTGTGGAGGTCAGAGGGCAACTTAAAGGAGAAGGTTCTCTCCTCCCACTATGGTCCCAGGGACCAAACACAGGTGTTCAGGCTTGACAGCAAGTGCTTTGGCCCACTGAGCCATCTTGAGAGCCCACTGCAGACATTCAGAGCATTAAGGACAAACTGGAGTCTTTACAGGTCAGCAAACAGCAGGCATTTGTTTCTTTCTGCCTAAATGGTTCACTCTGTCACCAGAAACTGAAAAATAATTCAATCCAGGGGTTGAGGGATTTTGGTTTGGTTTGTTTTTTTTTTTTTTTTAAGACAGGGTTTCTGTGTGTAACCTTGGCAGTCCTAGAACTCTCTTTGTAGATCAGGCTGGCTTCACACTCAGAGATCTGCCTGCCTCTGCTTCTGCCTCTGCTTCTGCCTCTGCCTCTGCCTCAGCCTCAAAAGTGCTGGGATTAAAGGCCTGAGCCACTAGCACTCAGCATTCAGCCCTTGAGTTTTTAAGAAGGGTATCACTATGTAGCCCAGGATAGCTCAAGCTCCTGCTCCCTCAGCCCCTCCCTTGCTGGGGTTAGTTTATGGCAAGGATACCTGCTTACTTTTATCCTTCCGGCTCCTGTGAAATCCAAGCTGGGAATCTTTGTTGAGTCCCATGCCCCAGACTTTCGTAACATCCTTGGTTTTCGAGGACAGCAATGTGAATCCATAGCCACAGGCAGCAGAGGAAATCTGAAAAAGAGTTCCCACAATGCACCACGGACTGATTTGTGGTGTCTGTGCTTCCAGCAAGATGTGACAAGCTATTTACGCACATGCATGTGTGTTCTTTCCACAGCGACTGAGATTCACCTGGGATCTGCTATGGTAGGTCATCATCAGTTTTCTCTGTATGCACACACCACACACTGGACATTTCCATCTCACCCCCACAGCACAGTCCAGCACGGCAGCTGATAGAAGGCCTTAGCGTGAATCTTGGCCTCGCCCCTTACCAGCTATGTGTCTTCAGATAGTTCTCTGCATACAAGGAAAACAAGTCTTCCAGTCAGATGACTCAGGAGGTAAAGGTACCTGCCACTTATACTTGAAGACTTCGGTTCAATCCCCAGGATTATATGGTGGAAGGCGAGACCTGACTCCTCTACACGCATGCTACGACACATAAGCATGTGCACACACATGTATTCATACACGTCTTGAATAATGACTAAATGTTCAAACATTTTTAAAGGAATGAGGGGCTGGAGAGATGCCTCAGTATAAGAGCCCTTGTTCTGCTAGCAGAAGGGCCTGAGCTCAGACCCGACTGGCATGACGTGAGGTTTCTGTATGCTCAGTGATGGGGCAGAAACAGGAGAATGCCAGTTCGCTTACCCATCAGCCCAGTAAGTACAGGGGTTTCAGGAACGGTGAGAGATCCTGTCTCAAGAGAACACTGCAGAGAGCTAAAGAGGAGACAGTCTGGCCTCTGCACGTGCAAGCATGGGCGCAGGAATCTATGGACACACGCACACAGCATGAGAGGAGAAAAGCACATCCCTCATTGGTTTTTGCCAAGAAGTGAGTTCATACATCCACAGCCTTTGTGGTGAACAGCACCTGACTCATGCAGCTTACCCTGTCAGCAGAAAAATCAAGGTCCCAGGGCTTAAGCCACTTGTCGGAGTGCAGGGTGTCTCCTTCAGGAGGACTACCCATGCTACACTCCTCAGCCTGGAACTTGGCAGAGGTGTTGCCATGGTTATCATGAACTTTAAACCACCAATCCTCACTTCCAGTGACTGGACTTTACTTCTGGTGGGAGTGCTAATTCTAGTCGGGTAACCCTGTCAGGTAGCCTGAGGTAACCCAAACCTGTGTTCCTTCTAAACAGTCAAACCTCTCCACGCTACCCAGGGTACTCACACGCCTCTGGCAGGGGTCACCTCAGCTTTACATTAATGCCCCCATGTCCGCTCCATCACACAGTATAAACTCCTCAGCCTAAGGGTAGCCCACTAACAGCTGTTGACAGTTTGTCAGAGTCCCACCGACTTTGAATCTCACTGAATCCTCAACCAAAATGCCAGAGTACCACTCCTCATAATCCTCCTGCCTCCGTCTCCTAACGGCTGCCATTACAGACCTGTTCCACAACTGACCAGGAACATTTAACTTTTTTTTTTCATTCTAGCTAAATAATTCTTTTCAGTTGTGATTTTTATTTATGTGTCTGTGTCTATGTGTGCATATGCACACATGCATGCGGGTATCCGGGAGCCAGGAGAAGGTGCTGGAATTATAGTTGACTATTAGCCACCCCACTGGGGCGCGGAGACAGAAACTCCAGCTGTTAACTGCTAAACCATCTCCCCAGCTTTTCTGAGCTAAATGTTATTACAATTTGTTGTGTTTTATTTACTTATGTCATTCAAAAGTGACATGCCCCTCTTTTTACCTTGTGACAGTTTCCCTTCTAAGATTAATACAAGGTATGTATACCATCATCCTTCTGCTCAAAACACTTCAACTTTCTTTCTTTTTTATTTAGTTTTTCTCAAGATAGGGTTTCTCTGTATAGTCCTAGTTGGACTAGAACTTGCTCTGTAGACCAGGCTGGCCTTGAACTCACAGAATCTGCCTGCCTGCTTCTGCTGGGAGTAAAGGCTCGAGCCACCACACCTTGCAGCACTGCACTGTTCTAGCCTCCTAGAGCCACCACCCTTCTGGCCTGGCTCGAGATCCACAGAGATGATCTACGAGGGAGGCTGAAGCTACCTGGGCTGCACGAGAGGGAGCAGGAAAGATTGGGTTCAATTTCCTGCACCCGTGTGGCTGCTTACAACTGTCCTTAGCTCCAGTTCCATGGGATCCGATGCCTTCTTCTGGCCTCTGTTGGCACCAGGCATGCAAGTGATGCACACACACACACACACACACACACACACACACACACACACACACACACACAATAAAATAAAAAACTGTAGGGCGGGCTGGAGAGATGGCTCAGCGGTTAAGAGCACTGACTGCTCTTCCAGAGGTCCTGAGTTCAATTCCCAGCAACCACATGGTGGCTCACAACCATCTGTAATGAGATCTGATGCCCTCTTCTGGTGTGTCTGAAAACAGTTACAGTGTACTTATAAATAAATGTAAAAAAAAAAAAAAAAATTGGGGGGACTGGAAAAATGGCTTCGAAGTTAAGAGCACTAACTGCTGTTCCAGACAACTGGCAGCTCACAACTGTCTGTCACTTCACATACACGGGACCTGACAAAACACCAATGTACATAAAAAATAAATAAATAAATAAATAAACAAACAAACAAACAAACAAACTTAGGGGTTGGAGGTATATAGCTCAGTGGTAGGATACTTGCCTAGAATGAGACCCAATCCTGGGTTTGATTCCCATCACCACAAACAACAAAACCATACTTCCATAAAGTATAAACAAACACTTTATTGCTTCCAAAAGAAAGGGTGGTTCGTTTGTTTGTTTCCAACTTAAGATGCTAGCACAACAGAGACAAGGTTTCACCTAACCTGTATAACCCAAGTCTGTGTATAACTTGTGGCAATCCTCTTGTCTCAACCATCCAGTCCAAGTCCTGGGACTACAGGGCCAACTGAGCCCTTTTTACACGTGAGCCTCTTTACAGGCACTGTGTGGAACCCCCCATTTTCTCTCCAGCTGCTCAGATTAACATCTCTTTTCCCAGCTGGCCATCACTTACTCTAGCCAACACATCTCCGACCTTTGGCCTTTTCCTTCCCTCACGGAACCTGTCTAGTCTGAGTACAAATACCATCAATAACACCCTACCAGCTGTGGGGCCCTGGACCTTACTTGACCTCTCTGGAACTCCCTCTGATCCCCTGTAAGTGGGAGGAGACAGCTACAGCCTTTTGGGGTACTGGGGTAAATGATCTAAGAAGGGCAGAACGCCTGGTATGATTGTCAAACTATGCAATCGAGCAGAAAAGTGAAGACACAAAACTTTGTCTAGCCACAAGCAATCTGCACACAGAGAACGCTGAGAAAGACACAAAAGTCTACAGACGTCATAATCAAGCTCCGCAAGAACTGAGATAAACAGTCTTCTTGGCAGCCACCCCTAATGCCTTCCTCAGCAAATCCCGGCATCTAGGTCATGCTCCCGGAAATCCGGCCACGCGAGGAAGAAAGTCCCCCAAGGGAGGCGGCGAGAATGCCAGTGCCCTCACCTTATGGTCCAGCTCCAGACGGTAGGGTACCGGCTGGATCCTACGTCGGGGCCTCAGGCCGGCGCGCGGTCCGGGCCCCGAGGACGGCACCACGAAGCTGGGCACTCCGAGAGCCCCGGAGAAGCTGAAGCCCCATACGAACACGCGATCGGCGCGAGCCGCGCGCTCGCCCACGTACTGGAACACCGGAGCGTCCGCCTCGGCCTCAGCTGCTTCTCGCCGGCTCCGTGAACGGCCGGCCGGTCTCCAGTGCTCGCGAGCCGGTACCGGCCAGCTCAGCCGCCGCTCCAGCAGAGCCCGGGCCACCGCCAGCATCCTTCGCTTCACGCCTCAACCGTTTATGGGCGCCGCCATCTTGCCTCACCTTTGACCCCTGGCCTAGCGGAAGTAGATACGGCCATGCTTACTACTGACAGAAGGCGAAGCGCTAAGGGAAATGCAGCCATGTTTACTATTGGCAGATGATTGCTACTACATGAAAGTAAAGGCTTGGGGTTGGGGATTTAGCTCAGTGGTAGAGCGCTTGCCTAGCAAGCGGAAGGCCCTGGGTTCGGTCCCCAGCTTCAAAAAAAAAAAAAAAAAAAAAAGTAAAGGCCTAGGAACTCTACTGTCTCAAACTATTATTTGAGGATGCCTGTGAAGTGTCCTATGCTTCTTATTGGCTTTTTTCAAATTCTGTGTGTGTGTGTGTGTGTGTGTGTGCGCGCGCGTGTGTGTTTTTGTTTTGGTGTGGAGTTATTTAGGTGGGGCTGGGACTTGAACCCAGGTCCTCACATATACTTCGGTTATAGGCTAACACAGACTACTCTTCCCTACCCCAATAAGTGTTTTACATAAATTCTGAAAGGAGGTAAATCTTATCTCATGGGAGCAAAACTGGGGAGGGTAGCTGACCATAGTGGCTCTTACCTGTATCCCCAAATTTAGGCTGAGGCAGGAATGTTGCTACAAATTGGAAACCACCCTGGGAGAAAGAAAACCTATTAATGTTTGTTTGTTTGTTTGTTTGTTTGTTTGTTTGAGACAGAGTCTCATTATTTAGCCCTAGCTGGCCTGGAGCTTGCTCTGTTCCTGTAGACCAGATCCACCTGCCCCTGCTGCCTGAGTGATGCGTGCCACCATCCCCAGCACTGGTTGGTTGGTTTAATTTATTTTAGGTGGCTTTATTTCATGCATATGATTACTTTGCCTGCATGTTTACCTGTGCACCCTGTGTGTAAAGTATCCATGGAGGCCCCAGAAGAGGATGTTGGATCCTCTAGAACTGGAGTTAAGAGTTGATAGTTCCCCCACCCCTGTGCGGATGCTAGAGATAGAACTCTGGTCCTCTGGAAGAGTAAACAGTGTTTTGATTTGTTTGTTCATTGTTTTTTTTTTCCACAGCGTTCTTAACTGGTGAGCCCTCTCTCCAGCCCTCTAGTTGAATTTTTTTTTTTTTCCGGAGCTGAGGACCGAACCCAGGGCCTTGTGCTTGCTAGGCAAGCGCTCTACCACTGAGCTAAATCCCCAACCCCTAGTTGAATATTTTTAAACAGGGTCTTACTCTGTAACCCAGGCTAGCCTCTAACTCCCACTACAATTCTCCTACCTCAGACTCCTAAGTGATGGGATTACAGACCCAGGCCAATATGCTAGGTTCAACCCTGCATATAGCACCTAGCTTTCGTGGGCCTTTGGATCTCAGCTCCAGAATGAAAGGCTACATAGAGAAATTCAGTCCCTGAAATAAGATTTTCATAAAACAAAGGCTACAGTCCATGACAGAGCTTCCCAAAGGTTATCCCTAATGCGAAAAGTGGATCCTTTCCCTCCGAACTCCCTTTGCTCATCCTTGGTGTGCATTGCTTTGATAAACAGGATTTGCTTTCCTTCAGGTGGGTGTCATGTAGCCCAGTCTGACTTGAATTCACTATATACCAAGAATATCCTTAAAATCTTTTTTTTTAATGTATGAGTACACTCTCACTCTCTTCAGACAAAGCAGAAGAAGGCATCATCAGATCCCATTATAGATGGTTGTGAGCCACCATGTGATTGCTGGGAATTGAACTCAGGACCTCTGCAAGAGCAGTCAGTGCTCTTAACCTCTGAGCACAGTGATTTCAAGTTGTTCTCTCCAGCCCTGGCCTTGAACTCTTGATCTTTTTGCCTATCTCCAGCACAAGGATTACCAGTGTGCACCACCATGCTGAGTTCATGCAATCCTGGGATGGAACCCAGAGCATCCTGCTTGCTAGAAACACACTGTCAACTGAGGTCCGTCTGAAGCCCCACAATTCATCCATTGTTTAATCCCAAGACAAGCTCACAGTGTGTAGAATGTTATATACGTAGTCCGTGAAGTGTTTATCACTGTGTGCTTACTGCTTTGCCAAGATGTAGGACTGTTTCATAAAGGAAAATCCACCGATAGGATAAAAGGATAAACAGGGGACAAACAAGATGGCTATAGGGGATAGGTGTTTGCCACCAATCCCAAGTCCCAGGATCCCCACATGGGGTGGGGGCAGGAGAGAACAGATACCTGCAAGTTGTCCTCTGACCTCCAAACCGATTCTGTATCATGGGCATGTCCCCACACATTCACACAAAATAAATGTAAGTAAATAAAATGGGGCATCCAGAAAAGAGCCTTGCAGAGGTCTCCACTACAGTCACCAAGAAGGCCAGTAGTCAGCTGGCCTCTTGCTTTTGGTGAACATGCAGCCCATGTGCTCAGGGACATGCCTCCTGTTGTTTAGAACCCAAGCAAACCCAAAAGTGGATGCTTCATAACGGGATACATCTGCAAGATCCATAAACCTCAGCTTGCAGTCGCCAGGTCAGTCTCTCAGGTCCAGTCTCACTAAAGCAGAGCCTGGGCAGAGAGACACTGGTTACTCACAAGGAGGGGCCTGACTTCCTGGTATAAACGAAGCAAAGTCAGTCCAACCCTAGGGAGCTGAGACAAGATGTGAGGACGTGTGTGTCTTAACATACAAACCACAGCCAGGTAGTGGTGGCAAAGGTCTTTAACCCCAGCACTGAAGAAGCAGAGGCAGGTGGATCTCTGTGAGTTCGAGGTTTGCCTGTGGTACAGAGTGAGCTCCAGGACTACACAGCCAAGGCTACACAGAGAGACTCTATCTCAAAAAAGCAAGTTAAGAAAAAAATGTGGACTGTGGAAGACAAAATGAAAAAGGGTGAAGACAGTTCACAGATGCTAAAGTATTTTTCCAGACTAAATATTCTGGCAAGGAGCTCCTACCTGAGTGGGATGATGTCATTAGGTGTGAAGGGAAAATAGGCCCAACAAATGAATAGAGAGCAGATGTGACTGCGTACTGTCGTCAGTACAGCATCATGAGTGCTGAGGCTGGAGTATCAAAAGTCCCAGGCCAGCCTGGGCAACAGCCTGAAACAGTATCAAAATAACAATTCAAAATAATTTTATGGGGGCTGGGGATTTAGCTCAGTGGTAGAGCGCTTACCTAGGAAGCGCAAGGCCCTGGGTTCGGTCCCAGCTCCGGAAAAAAAGAACCAAAAAAAAATAATAATAATTTTATGTTATTACTCAAGGGTGGAGACCTTTCCCCCAGTGAGGGCCTGGGGGCGTGGCTCAGTGGTAGAGCCCCTGCCTAGAATCCTCCAGGGAGGGGCTGGGGTGTGGCTCAGTGGTAGAGCCCCTGCCTAGAATCCCCCAGTGAGGGGCTGGGGCGTGGCTCAGTGGTAGAGCCCCTGCCTAGAATCCCCCAGTGAGGGGCTGGGGGCGTGGCTCGGTGTAGAGCACCTGCCCACTAGCCACAAGCCCAAGTACTGCAAGGAAAACTTAAAAATCAACCTCCTTTAGCCGTGCGGGGGCGCTCGTCTGCCATGCCAGCACTCAGGAGGAGCAGGATTTCAAGAGTAGCCAGGGTTGCAGTTTGACACTCTACCTCACAAAAGAGGCCTGGATGGATCCCTCAACTTTCTAAGACTACATTTAGGAGGCAGCCAAAAAGCCAGAAGGGCATGGCCGTGCACACTTTTAATCCTACCACACCAAAGGCAGACGAAGGGAGATCTCTGTGAGTTTGAGGCCAGCCTGGTCTACACAGCTAGTTCCAGGTTGACATAGTGAAACCCTAGTTCGAAAGAAAAGAGTAGCCCAAAGAAATAAGTCTTCTTTGGTATAAGATTGGGAACAAGGAGTTGGGCATGGTGGCGCATACCTTTGATCTCAGCACGCAGTAGGCATGCGCAGGTGAATACAGTTTACCTGGTGTACACAGTGGGTTCCAGACCTGCCAGAGCTACGTGTACACGGTGAGACCTTATCCCAAAGGGAAAAAAGGAAAAAGAAAAAGTGTGCCGGGGCGATGTCTCACTCATTAAGAGTGCTTGCTGCTCTTGCAAAGGACTCAAATTCGATTCCCAGGTCCCCCCACATCAGGTGCTCACAACCACCTAAGAACTCCAGCTTCAGAAAATCTGACATAGACATCTCGTCTCCAAGGGCCCCTGAACATATGTGGCATTAGCTCATACACACGTGCACACATACAAATAAATAAAAGTTAAAAAAAAAAATCTTCAAAAATCGCAGCCAAGAGGACGGCTACAGTATGGATCATGACCACTAGGTGGCGGTGCTTGCCCATCAATTTGGTTCCCGTTTGCGACAAGGGGAACAGGCAGGGTTCTGAATGAGATTTAAAATTGCAGTCAGAAGCAGGGAGTGTGGCGCAGTGGTAACGTGCTCACCAAGCATATGCAAGTTCTTGAATTCTAACCATAGCCCCACCAAGGTAAACGTCTGTGGTCTTTGAAACAGAGTCTAATGTAGCTCTGGCCGGTATGGAACTTGCTATGTTGCTTGAACTCCTGATTCCCCTGCCTCCACCTCCTGGATGCCAGGATCACAGGCAAGCACTACCAAATCCAGTGTCAATTCTAAAACATATGTTTCATTTATGTATTTGGAGATGGGGTGAATGTACACCACAGTATACGTGCAGAAGTTAGGAAACATCTTTAGGGAGTCACGTCTCTCCCTCCACTGTATAGGTTCCAAGAATGGGTTCGAGAAGTTCAGATTGAAAAGACATCTGTATTTATCCTCTGGGCCATCTCCCCACGCCACAATTAAAAGCTGTTCATAGACTTCTTTTCTTTTTGAAACAAGACCTGACTGTATGGCCTTGGCTCGCCTGGAACCCGTTATGTAAAGCAGATTGATGTGGAACTCAGTGTTCACCTGTCTTTGCCCCTGAAGTGCTGGGACTGAGGCCAAATGGATGTCTCATATTGTCTATCCCAAACGCAACCTCGGTGTTCGAAATACTACTATGACAAAGCTGAGATGGTGGCACAAGCTTGTCTTCTCAGCCCTTGGGAGGCAGAGGCAGAAGGATCAGTTCATGGCCATCCTTGGCTACATAGTGAGTTTGAGGCCAGCCTGGGATACAGGAGACCTTGTCTCAAAATCAAGCAGGGGAAGGAAAAGAGAAAATCAGTAGAGCCTATGACAAGGTCCCGGCTGCTGCGTCGTATGTTCTAATTTTTATTCAAGGTTCCCTGCTTTGTTCTCTGTTCCTTTCTCACAAAACTGTCTTTGCTACTCATAACATTTACTTCCATGAAAATTTAAAAGTCAACTTGTCAAGCAGCATTAATAAAAATCCCACTGGGTTTTATTATTTGAGATTGCATTAAGCGCCTGAGTTAATTGAGAGACGCTAACTACGGCATTTCAACCTTGAGTGCTCCTACTCACGAAGGGCAGCATTCACGAGTGTCAATAAGGGCGCAGGTCTGAATGGACCCTGCACTCTGCTTGTTGCTAAACACTGTCCATGTTTCTTACTTTAGCCTTTCTTGCTGATAGTTATTTTTTATGAGCAATTGGTATCTTATTTATTACTTTTGAGACAGGGTCTCATTTGCAGCTCTGGCTGACCTGAAACTTGCTATGTAAACCAGGCTGGCCTTGAACTCACAGAGATCTCCTGCCTCTGCCTCCGAGTAGTGTTTATTTAATTTTAGGAGGTGCGTGCTCGTATGTTCAAATGGAGTCCAGATGGCACCACCCACTTGTGTGTGTCAGCTTCCTCCCCTGCCCCCACTTTTTTTTTTTTTTTAATTTTCAAGATGGGGTTTCTCTGTGTAGCCCTGGCTGTCCTGGGACTTGCTGTGTAGACCAGGTTGGCTCCAACTCAAGAGATCCACCTGCCTCTGCCTTTCTGGTACTGGGATTAAAGAAGTGTACTACCACCACCTGACTATTTTTAATAAATTAGGATATATTTACTCAGATATAGTAGCCTAAGTCTTTAACCCCAGCATTCAGGAGGCAGTTGGATAGACCCTGTCTCCTGTGACCTTGACATAGGGAGGACAGGAGGAAATGGGGATCAGTTGGGCCATGTTGTCCTCCTGAGGTTCTTCATCTCCCAAGTGGAGATGTCAAGAGCAACGCAGATCTCACGTTCAGAGGAATGGTCTAGACCAAACACGAGTACATCGCCAGTTTGGGTGCTTCGTTTGGTTTGTTATTGGTTTTTGGTTTGTTTTTTTTTTTCCGGGGCTGGGGATTGAACCCAGGACCTTGCGCTTCCTAGGCAAGCGCTCTACCACTAAGCCAAATCCCCAACCCCGTTATTGTTTTTTTGAGACAGGGTTTCTGTGTAGCCCTGGCTGTCACAGAACTTGCTCTGTAGATCATGCTGGCCTTGAACTCAGAGATCCGCCTGCCTTTGCCTCCAGAGTGCTGGGATTAAAGGCCTATACCACCACCCAACACAGAAATGATATTTAATAACCCTGAGACTAGGTAAGATAAGTGAAGGACTGAGGGCAGGCAGCAAAGAGATTCGAGGCAGAAAGTAGGAAACGTTGCAGCAATCTAGCCACCAAGCACGGTGCCATGCTTGACACAGACGCTGGGAATCCAACTTTGGTCTTCTGAAAGCACACGACCAGCTGAGGCCACTTCTCCAACCCCCTTTCAAGTAAATTTTAAAGCAAGAAACTGAAACTCTTATAAAGTGGGACTGGAGAGATGGCTCAGCGGTTAAGAACACTTTCTGCTTTTGCAAGGGACACAAGATCAGTTTCTGGCATCCATACCATTTATAACTCCGGGTTCAGAAGATATCATGACCTCTTCTGGCCTTTCTGCGCTGCATGTGCACTGGCTGACAAAATACTTAAAGCAGACGGTGCCTTGGGAATAGCTCCTGAGATACGCATCCACACAAACACATGAACATATAACTGACACAGGCCTAAGAAAATTTTAAAGGAAACGCAACGCCCAGATTCCAAAGGGGGTATGGTGGCACATGCCTTTAATCCCAACACTCGGGAGGCAGAGCCAAGTGGATCTGAGTTCGAAGCCAGCCTGGTCTACAGTGCGAGTCCCAGGGTAGCCAAGGCTACAAAACAAACTGTCTCGAAAACAAAAAATGGATACTGACTGCCTGCGTACGTAACACTTGAGGTGTCCTCTTGCCACCACATGCACACACCCACGCACAACCAAGTTTTTAAAAGCTATGTCTACCAAGAAAGGCCATGCACATTCAGGGGAGGCGTGAAGACACGTGCAAGCCACGCACCCCAGCTGGCAGCCTCGCGGAAGCCGTGCTGAAGCGCACCGGAAGTGGCCGTCCCCATTGGGGGTGCTTCGGACAGGCGCGGGAAGCCGACCTTCCAGGAAGCAAACAAAGACAAAAAAAAAAAAATTAAAAGAGAAAAAAACTAATAAAGACGAAAAAAGGAAAGGGAGCGTAAAGAGTCCGGTGGAGAGGAGGCGCCTCTGCCCACGCTCCCTCGACCCCCGTGCTCCGGTCGCCTGCCAAGGGCCGCTGCGCACGCGCAACCCAGGCTTCAGACCCCCGGTGCGGCCCGCACGGCAGGGCCTTCAGGTGCGTATTCCGCCGCCGCTTCCCTCACAACTTCCGCTTCCGGAAGTCCCCCGGGGCAGAGACAACTCTCGGGGCGCGTGGCGGAACCTTCAGGCGCCCGATGGCCAGCTCCGAACCCCATTTTGCGCACCGAAAGCAGGCCCTGAAGAGTGGGGGTGGGGTGGGGAAGACGCGCCGTTAGGCGACCTTTGCACGCAAGGCGCGCACTAAAAGCTCTCTTTTGATTGGTTGTGACGGGAGTGAGGAGGCGGGAAGAACTATTCCCCCTGCGTGCTGAGGTCACACGCCACCTGACGTACCTGCGCTGTGTATAGAAATACTTGATTGGCTAGGGGAAGAGGCGGGGCCATCGCGGTTGCCTAGTAACGGTGCTCTGGCTCCATCTTCGCTGTCTTTCCTTGTTTGTTGGCTTCAGGATTATGGGGAACATCTGGTTTTCGTGGCGGCCAGGGGCTTAGGTCTATAAGGAAAGTGGAGGCTTGTGTATGGTCTGTTTGAGAATACAAAGTGGCCTAAGGCCGTAACACATAGTACAACAATCAAAATAATTTTTTTTTCAAAATAATTTTTTTAAAATTTACTTTAAAACGTTTAAAATTCCTGAAAAAAGAAGAAAAAAAAAACCCAATGGTCATTAAACCTGAAAAAAAAGTTTAAAATTTTTAGTAATTTTAAAATTTAAAGTAACATTTTAAAAATTAAAATTTACTTCAATAATGCATTTAACCCATTACACCCAAGACATTCTAGCATGTTCACTCAGCATAAAGAAACAGAAATGAGCCAGCAGCAGTGGCACATGCCTTTAGATGGATCCCTCTGAGTTCAAGGACAGCCAGTATATAGCAAGTTCCAGGCCCGCTGGGGCTACACAGTGAGACTAAACAGATTATAGCAGCTTTATTGAGATACAGGAAAACTCACCCTTTAAAATATAATGCAAATCAGAAAAAGGATTCCATCCAAAGTAAAGTAAAAACAAAATAAAGGGGCTGGGGATTTAGCTCAGTGGTAGAGCGCTTACCTTGGAAGCGCAAGGCCCTGGGTTCGGTCCCCAGCTCCGAAAAAAAGAACCAAAAAAACAAAACAAAACAAAACAAAACAAAAACAAACAAAAACAAAATAAAATAACAAAACATAACTCAAGCTTAGAGCAGTAACTCAAACGTGTCAGTCAGCCCAGCATTGGGGGTACTAGGGCTGGAAGATTTCAGAAGGTTATGAAAGAGCGAACCCCTAAACGGGGAACGTGTCTCTCGCTCCAATTGTGGGATGGGGTGCCCCCAGGAACCACGAGTAGCCATTCTTGATGTAAAAGCACGAGGTAGCTTTATTAACGAGATCCCGGGTCTTAGCGGGATCCCGGGTTGACACATATCTCACACAGGAGACAGAGGAATCGACCCCGAGCCTCCAAACTCGGGGGTTTATATAGGGGAGGTTAGGGGCATTCGCACGGTTACACATGATTGGTCAATTCAAATGGTGCACAGTTACTTTCGGCGCGAAATTACATCAGCAAGGTGTTCGTGCTCTCTAGCAGCTCGGCAGGCAGGTAGGGTGGCTCATCTCACTCAGGGGGGTGAAGGAAGGGGAGGGGGTGGCTACAGATGATCAGTGTCCTTGGGGCTGATAGCTGGTTTGGCAAGTCCTGTCTCTGACTCTCCCTCAGGCACGTCCGGCCCTGCACATCCGGACTCTGACAATGAGTAACCTTTTTAAAACTCTAGTTCTACACTTACAGGATAAAAGTATGGAGCCAGGTAGTAGGTACTCCTTTAAAAAGAAAGAGGAGGGCTGGAGAAATGGCTCAGCCGTTAAAGGCTAGGCTCACAACCAAAAAAAGAAAGAGGAGGGGTGGGAGGGAGAGGGAGAGAAAAGAAAGAAAGGAAGGGAGAGAGAGAAAGAAAGGGAAGGAAGGAAGGAAAGAAGGAGAAAGGAAGAAAGATGGATGGAGGAAGGAGAGGATGCTGAAGAGATGGCAGTTAAGAGCTTGTACTGCAAGCTGGTCATGGTGTCGTACACCAGGCAGATCTCTGTGTGTTTGAAGCCAGCCTGGTTTACAGAGCAAGTCCCAGCACAGCCAGGGCTACACAGAGAACCGAGGTTCAATTCCCAGCACCCGTTTGGAAACTCAGAATCACCAAAACGCATAAATCAGTTCCAGGGCATCCAAAACCCTTTCCCAGCCTCCTCCATCACCAGGCATGGACATGGTGCACACACAACCGTGCGTGCAAAACACTCCTACACACACACACACACACATACATTTTTTTTCTCTTTTTTCTTTTTTTCGGAGCTGGGGACCGAACCCAGGGCCTTCCGCTTGCTAGGCAAGCGCTCTACCACTGAGCTAAATCCCCAACCCCACACATATACATTTTAATGGAGGAATTGACAGAGCATCCCACCACTATCCACAGGTGTCCTGGCTGCTGACACAGTGGCCTGGCTGCTCCTCTGGCTGGCTGGGCTCTCCAGTGCTTGCTGACATAGGGGCCATTTGTTCAGAGACTTCATTAATACCAGTGAGGTTTATACCAGCAGCTGGAGGCTGCTTTGAGGTCTTGCAGACCTACCGGCTCCCAGTTAAACATTACTGCCCCCAAAGGACATCTGGTGGATACATTTGAGTTGCCTTCGCTGTGAGAGACATAACAGAGGCAGGGGTGCTGTCCGGGTGTTTTCATGCAGATGCCTATAACTATTTGTCCAAAGACTCTGAGGCCTTCATTTATAGCCCCAGGATGCACAGTGTTTTGCTTGGTTCCAAGACTTTTGTTTTGGGTTTTGGTTTTTTTGTTTTTGTCTTTCTTTTGTACACTATGGTGTCACCTGTCACACAGGCAAGATAGAGACACCCTGATTGTGGTCAATAGCCCAGATGTGCTGTGACCAAGTGTTCCAGATTTTTGAAATGTGGTGCTCAGTTCAGGTGCTCATGCTTTTTTTTTTTTTGGTTCTTTTTTTCGGAGCTGGGGACCGAACCCAGGGCCTTGCGCTTCCTAGGCAAGCGCTCTACCACTGAGCTAAATCCCCAACCCCTAGGTGCTCATGCTTTGAAGACTGAGGAAATCTGCCAGTGGGGCAGCTTGCAGCAAAAATCAATACATAAGGGCTGGAGAGATGGCTCAGTGGTTAAAAGCACCGACTGCTCTTCCAGAGGTCCTGAGTTCAAATCCCAATAACCACATGGTGGCTCACAACCATCTGTAATGGGATCTGATGTGTGTCTGAAGACAGAAACAGTGTACTCACATCAAGTAAATAAATTCTTTTAAAAACATCACTACTTAAGGATGTGACCCATCAGTTCCAGGGAGCTGACTGCAAACCTCTCCGGTATGTTCTGTAACTCTGCTTATTATAGTCCTGTGTTCTCCTTTGACCCTTGTAGCTGCTTTCAAACACGGTTCTTGTTCACTGTAAGTTTTACACAGTTAATTGCTTTCCACAAACCTAATTAAAAAAGACCTCTTCATTTATAAAAAAAATAAAAGAAGGTGCTGGAGACTTGGCTCAGAAGTTAAGAGCGCTTCTGCCCTCGCGGAGTACCCATAACTCCAAGAACCCATATCAAGGAGCTCAAAACCCCTTGTAACTTCAGATCCGAGGGACGTGAAGCTTTTTTTCTGGCCTACATAGGCACCGGAGCGTGCGCACGCGCACACACACACACACACACACACACACACACACACACACACGGACACACGCAAAATATGCACATTTAACTAATCTTTTTAAAGTAGAAGACTAAATAAAACACGTTTTGCCTCTTGTGGATGACACCACTGTGTTTATTTCTGTACATTCGGTGTGGGTGTTTATTTTTGGATTCTCGTGGGCGTTTCCTAAAGAATAGAGTTGCTGGGTCAAGCTTTGTGGGTGTTCTGTTCTATTGGTGTTTGTTTATACTTGGGATTGAGCCCAGACTCACGGAGCTACAGCAGCAGGCTTATGTTCTGTATTTTATATAGACTTGCTTATTTATTTGGGTTTCTCAAGACAGGGTTTCTCTGTGTAACAGGCCTGGCTGTCTTGGGACTTGCACTGTAGACCAGGCTGGCTTCAAACTCACAGAGTTCTGACTGCCCCTGCCTCCCAAGTGCTTGAGATTAAAGATGTGTGTCAGCATCACCTGGCTATGTTTTATTTATTTTAATTTTATGTGTCTATGTATTCTGCCTGCCTGTGTGTCTGTGTATCATGTGCCTGCAGTGCCAGCAGAGGCCAGAAGAGGGCACCTAATCTCCTGGAACCAGATCCAGATGGTTGTGAGTTGCCTTGTGGGGTCTGAGACCTGAAACCGTAAACTGAAAGGCCCAAGAGCAGCAGGCGCTCATAACCACAGAACCATGGCTCCAGCCCCCAACTTATTAATGTTATTTTGGGACAAGGTCTCCATAAAGTGTTCATCCTGTCCCATCTTAGCCTCTAGAATTGCTGGGAGTCCAAGGTTAGACCACCATGCATAAATTATTTATTTTCAAGACAGTCTTGGTATGTAGTCCAGGCTGGCCTTGCTGACCATCTCCCTTAGTGCTAAGATTATATATAGGTGGCTGACTATCTTGCCCAGCTTCCTAAAGAATAAGAGTTTGACAAGGTGCTACAGAGATGGCCCGGCGGGGTGAAGCCGACTGCTGTTAAGCCTAATGACCTAAATTCGACCCACTTGGTGTAAAGAAAGACCTAAGTCCCTCCGTCTTGTTACACCTCTCCTACTTACAGTTCTCAGATTGCACCACTTACTGTCACACGTGGGCTTTTGTCTGGTTGTTCAGTGGCGGGTTTTTTTTTTTTGTTGTTGTTGTTGTTGTTGTTTTCTGAGACAGAGTTTCTGTGTGGTGCTCTGGCTGTCCTGGAACTCACTCTGTGGACTAGGCTGGCCCCGTCTCTGCTGGGACTAAAGGCATGGGCCCCACCACCACCACCGCCGCCCCGCCCCCACCTACCCACCTACTGGCTCATTACATCCGGTTTTAGCTGGAGGTGTGGCAGATAGAGACTGAGGGCTGAAGGGCTTTGTTCCAGCTCCAAGAATGTTACAGAGTTGTTATAAAGATCCTAGGCCAGATACGGAGGTGACAGTAAGTGACTATTAAAAGGCAATGAATATAGCCCAAAGGAAGTTGTCTTCTTGACCAGAGGCCATAAAGTAACCTGCTAGCTTCCAGCTATACATAGAGCACTTCAGGCTAGCCGCAATTTACAAGGATTCTTTGTCTCCCTCAGAAATGGCCCTGCCATTGCAGAAGGCATCAGAGGCAGAGGAGAGGTGGGATCACGTACCAGACATCCTGCATATTAGAGATTTACATTACAGTTCGTAACAGTAGCGACCTTACAGTTCTGTACCAGCAACAGAATGATTTTATGGTTGGGAGATCTCCACAAAATGAGGAACTGTATTACAGGGTTACCTTATTAGGAAGGTCGAGAACACTGAGCTAAACTGAAGGCTGGATCTGTGTTCTAATGAAACTGGATCTTGTTTTGACTTTTTTTTAGATTTGTTTATTTATTATATATAGGTACACTGTAGCTGACTTCAGACGCACCAGAAGAGGGCATCCGATCTCATTACAGATGGTTGTGAGCCACCATGTGGTTGCTGGGGTTTGAACTCATGACCTTTGGAAGAGCAGTTGGTGCTCTTAACCAGTGAGCCATCTCTCCAGGCCTGACTTTTTTTCTTTTTTGAGACAGTCTCATTGTAGTCCAGGCTAGGTCTGAACTCTGTAATCTACTATGACCTTGGCCTCTGATCCCCCTGCTTCATCCTCCTAGGTGCTGGGATTCCAAGAGTGCGCTACCTGCCTGCCTGCCTGCCTGTCTGTCTGTCTGTCTGTCTTCCATGATGAGGATGGACTCCAGACTCCAAGCACGTTAGCCAAGAGCACTCTAGCAACCGAGCCATAGCCCAGCCCTATAATCTTCAGTAAAGGAAACGTTAATTCCTCTGTAAAGCCTGTGATCTAGTTGACCAATGCTGGTCCTTTGCATGGCAGTACAAAGCCCTGGGAGATGATATTCTGTGGGCTCACTTAGAGCCTGGTGTGGTCAGTTTCACTGAGTTTGGTAGTACCTGTCTTTAATCCCAGCCCTCAGCAAGCTGAGGCAGGAGGATCATGAATTTGAGACTAATTTGGGGCTACAGCATAAGGAGACTTTTTCTCAAAAGCAATAATAAAAGTAGTCATGGGGCTGGAGAGATGGGTCAGTGGTTAGAGCTCTTGCTGTTCATGCAGAGAGCCTGAGTTCTGTTCCCGGCATCTAAGTCAGACGGTTCAGGACTACCTGTCACTTCTGCTTTAGGGAACTGAGATCCTCCTCTGGCCTCTGGAGGCACCCCTCACATGCACATTCTCTCTCTCTCTCTCTTTCTCTCTCTCTCTCTCTCTCTCTCTCTCTCTCTCTCTCTCTCTCTCACACACACACACACACACACACACACACATTTTTTAAAAAAGAAAACTGGCAGCCCAATGTGGCACCTGCCTGGCATCCCAGCACTTGAGAAGTAGAGACAGAAGGAGCAGGAAGTCAACTTATGTAGCAAGTTCAAGGACAGTCTGAGCTACATGAGACCTTGTCTGGAGAGATAGGAAAAAAAAAATCTTCAAAAAGTTATCCTCTGACTTCCATGTGTGTACTCTGGTGTCCGTGCCTATAAACAAATGCGAAATGAATGATTGCATTTTGTCTTTAAAGAGTCTTCTTTACTTGTTTAATGTATCAAGTGCTCTGCCACATGTACACCTGCAGGCCAGAAGAGGGCATCCGATCCCATTACAGATGGTTGTGAGCCACCATGCAGTTGCTGGGATTTGAACTCAGGACCTCTGCAAGAGCAGTCAGTGCTCTTAACCTCTGAGCTATCTCTCCAGCCCCAATAAAAGCAATATCAAGAAAGAAAAGTTTCGGGGGTTGGGGATTTAGCTCAGTGGTAGAGCACTTGCCTAGCAAGCACAAGGCCCTGGGTTCGGTCCCCAGCTCCAAAAAAAAAAAAAAAAAGAAAAGAAAAGAAAGAAAAGTTTCAGCCAGGCAGTGGTGGTACACACACATCTTTAATTCCATCAGGAGAGCTCTGAGTTCGAGGCCAGCCTGGTCTACAGAGTAAGTTTCTGGACAGCCAGGGCTACACAGAGAAACCCTGTCTTGAAAAACAAAAGCAAAGGGAGGGAGGGAGGGGAGGAGGGAAGGAGGAATGGAGAAAGGAAGATTACCCTGCCTCCTGTGTTGTTATATACAGTATGCAAATAGAGCATAATAAAGGAGACACCATTGACCCCCCCCCCCCCCCCCCGCGCAGCTGGGGACTGAACCCAGGGCCTTGCACTTGCTAGGCAAGCGCTCTACCACTGAGCTAAATCCCCAACCCCCATTGATTTCTTTTTTACTCCTGCTTGATACAGAATTGATGCCAACCAGTAATCCCTGGATCAGCCCCTCTCAATGCCTGTCGTTTCTGTTTCTTTCTTGTCAAAGGCCAAAGTTTTCAGCCAAGCATGGCAGCACGTGTCTTATTTTCTCAGCAGTTGGAAGACGAGGAAGGAGGGTCCAAAATTCAAAGGCACCCTTGGATCATAGTTCCGTGTCAGTGTGGTGGGCTGAGAAGATCCTTTTGCAGAATACAACAAAATACAATATAATAAAACGTCCGGGTGTGGCGGTACGTTCTTTAATGCCAACACCCAGGAAGAGAAGTGGGTAGATCTTTATTTTAAAGCCTCCTTGCGTGGTCTACAGATTGAGTTCCAGGTCAGCCAGGAACTATAATGAGACTCTGTCTTTTAAAAAAAAGATGTGGGGGTTGGGGATTTAGCTCAGTGGTAGAGCGCTTGCCTAGCAAGCGCAAGGCCCTGGGTTCAGTCCCCAGCTCCGAAAAAAAAAATAATAAAGAAGTCAGCAAGAGCGTTTCTCACAATAGAGTTTCACAGAGCTGTGGGAGCTGCAGGTTGGGTAGGGTCTGGGTATCATACAAGGGCTACCTCATGTCTTCAGTGTCCTAAGGATGTCTTACCTCCTCCCAAAGCTTCTGTCGTCTCCATCCCGCACCAGCCTGGGCACCCGACCTTTAAACCGCGATAGACCCTCCATTCATACCCACAGAGCTGTCGTCATGTGATCACAGGAACACTGAGAATCCCCACTGCTCACTTCCTTTCTCTCCTATACAGAAACAATGGCCCAAGTAGCAGTGTCCACCCAGCCCATGGGCAATGAGTCCTCAGACGGCAGGATGGTGGTGACGTTCCTCATGTCTGCCCTGGAGTCCATGGTGAGAGTCTGTGGCTCTGCGCATATCTCGGACTGTTGCTGAGCTGAAGGATGGTGACACACTTCGTGTCACTTCTTTGTAACGCCCCTCGGGTCTGTATGAGGGCGTCTTTCTGGGCAGTGCGGTGGTGCATACCTGTAAACCCCAGCACCTTCGGAGATAGAAGAGGGTCAGGCGTTCAAGGTCCCCAAGGGCATGAGTACGGGTTGTTTTGACGTTTTTACGTGTATTTAGTGGATGGGATGCGTGCATGGCATAGAATGCACCGGGAGATTAGAGGACCACTTTTGGGAAGCTGGTGTTCTCTTGCCATCACATGGGTCCCGGGGATCAAACTCAGGTCATAAGGCTATCCACTGGGACATCTTGCCCCCAGAACATAGTGAGTTCATGGCCAGTACGGGACATGTGAGACCATCCCCTTCACCCCCTAAAAAAGAAGAAAGCTAGAAATACCTGCCCTAAAGACCACCGAGTGGGGATGGATCCACTGCTGCATTTAACAAGCACTAATGGGGGTTGGGGATTTAGCTCAGTGGTAGGGCGCTTGCCTAGCAAGTGCAAGGCCCTGGGTTCGGTCTTCAGCTCTGGAAAAAAAAAGAAAAGGAAAACAAAAAAACAAACAAACAAACAAACAAAAAAAACAAGCACTAATGGCGGGCCTCCTGCATCCAAGCCCCTTCTAGACACTGAGTACAACACATGAGGGCAGAACAGGCCCCCTCACAGGCCTTCTAGCCTGTGTCTATGTGTTTCTGTACGTAAATATAATAACCAGAAGCGGGACCCATAAGATGGCTCAGCAAGAAGAGGAGCTTGACACCAACCGCGACTATCCAAGTTCAAGTCCCAGGACCCAGAGTACAAGGAGAGAGCTAACCCTTGCAACTTGTTCTCTGACCTTCCGATGAGTACCGTATGCACACACGCACACACAGACACACCATCTGATATCACTCACAATAATAAAATAAAAATATGGAGGATGCATAAGGGAGAGTGGGTGACTAGTTTGGGGGTCGGAGATAAAGTCTCTTAGTAGTAGTTGTCCCCCATTTTTTGCCTAGTTTTTTAAAGACAGATTCTCGTCCAACCCACGATGACCTTGCATGTGCTACATAGCAGAGGCTTTGATCCCCCTGCCTCCCCCTCCAGAGCACGGGGATCACAGTCATGACTTCTTTCTTGTCCTTGAGTTTTCCTTCTTTCCCTCCAGTAGGGCTCCTAAGCCGACCTAACCAACTCTAGGCCTGCATGTGTAGAACCCACCCTTGTTTTGCATTTCCGTTTCAGTGTAAAGAGCTGGCCAAGTCCAAGGCTGAGGTGGCCTGCATCGCTGTGTATGAGACGGACGTGTACGTGGTGGGGACGGAGCGAGGCTGTGCCTTTGTCAATGCCAGACAGGATCTCCAGAAAGATTTTGCACAGCACTGTAGGTGGCCAGGGTTGTACCCTGTCATTGTCCTGTCTGATGCTGTCTGTCTGTCTGTCTGTCTGGTTGGTTGGTTTTTATATCAGGGCTTGAATTTAGCTCCTCACACATGCTAGGCAAATACTCTATCTCTAAACTGTATCCCTGGGGGCTGGAGAGATGGCTCAGTAGTTAGAAGCACCAACTGCTCTTCCAGAGGTCCTGAGTTCAAATCCCAGCAACCACATGGTGGCTCACAACCATCTGTAATGGGATCTGATGCCCTCTTCTGTTGTGTCTGAAGACAGTGACAGTGTACTCATATACAAAATAAATAAATAAATCTAAACTGTATCCCCACTTTTATTCTCATATTTCATTCTATAATTATTTTTTGAGACAGGGTCTCACTATGTAGATCTAGAGGGCCTGAGATTTACTGTGTAGACCAGTTTGGCCTTAAGCTCACAGAGATCTTCCTGCCCCTGCCTCTTGAGTGCTGGGCTTAAAAACATGCACTACCATGCCCGACCTAATCATATTGATTTTTTTTTCTTTTCTTTTTTTCGGAGCTGGGGACCGAACCGAGGGCCTTGTGCTTGCTAGGCAAGTGCTCTACCACTGAGCTAAATCCCCAGCTCCTATCATATTGATTTTTTATTGTTCATTCTAACATCATGTGCATTGCATTTATTGATTTGTTTTTACAAAGATTTAATTTATGTATATGAGTACACTGTAGCTGTCTTTAGACACACCAGAAGAAGGCATTAGATCCATTACAGATGGATGGGAGCCACCATGTGGTTGCTGGGATTTGAACTCAGGACCTCTGGAAGAGCAGCCAGTGCTCTGAACTGCTGAGCCATCTCTCCAGCCCTGTTGATATTTTTTTAAAGGAAGATTTACTTTCATTTTGATTTGTGTGTGTGTGTGTGTGTGTGTGTGTGTGTGAGAGAGAGAGAGAGAGAGAGAGAGAGAGAGAGAGAGAGAGAGAAAGAGAGAGAGAGAGAGAGAGTGAGTACATGTGAGTGCAGATGCCCAGAGTCCAGAAGAAGAATCAGGTCCCCTGGGGCTGGACGTACAGGCAGTTCAGAGCTGCATGAATCGGGTGTTCAGGACTAGAGCCCAGCCATCTGGGAGAGCACTTTGGGCTGTTAACTCTCCATGCCCTGGTCCCTACATTGAACTATTATATGAGTTTCATTACTGGCACCTAATGTTAACTACTTAAGGGAGGAAGAGTTTGTTTTGAGTTCTGGGGAGACGACAACACTTGGGGATGTGGGGAGACTCAGGGCCACCTGTGGGCCTAGCTCCAGGGAGATCTAACACCCCTGGCCTTCATGGGCACTCACTTCATAGATGTCCATGTGCGTACCGCGCATGTGCACAAACCCATGCGTACACACAGTTAAAAAGAATAAATCTTAAAGGCCTGTTCCGCGTCCTGGTCTCACTGGGCCTGCGCACTGCTCACGGCCTGCGGTGAGGCAGGAGCAGATGGAAGGGGAGGAAGGTCTGCTTGAGTCAGACTGTACAGCCAGCAGAGAGTCGAGAATAGAACGGGAGCCAGTGTCACCTTCAGAGGCCATCCAGTGACCTGCTTCCCCCAACAAGACCCCATTCGCAGCTTTTCCCAATGTCACAGATCAGGGCCACCACGGGGACCAAGGCTTCAATATTCCTGACACTCGTGGCACTTTTTCCTTAAAGATTTTTTGTTTGTTTGGTTGTTTTGGGAGTTTGTATTGTTGTTTGTTTTGGGGGACAGGGTTTCTCTGTGTAGCCCTGGCTGTCCTGGATCTCACTCTCCAGACCAGGCTGGTCTCGAACTCACAGAGCTCCGCCTGCCTCCCAAGCACTGGGGTCACAAGTGTGAGTGCTCACCCTGGCACGTGGGTAGCTGTAGCTTTCTTTCAGGGGGATCACCATGCTCGACCCTGTTCATTTAATCCTGCTGTTCTCTCAGGGCTGGAGAGATGGCCTGTGGTTAGGGGCTTCCTGTGCCTACAGAGGACCCAAGTTTAGCTCTAGCACCCACATGAGGTAGCTAAGTACTGCAGGTAACTCCAGCACTAAGCGATCTGATGTCCTCTCCGGCCTCCAAGGGCACCACACACACAATGAGTGTGACATACAGACACACAGACACACATGTGCACATAAAAGTAAATCTTCAAACAAACAGCAGGCCTCTGTTTTGGGGGCTGAGGGATACGGCTCAGTCAGTAGAGTGGTTACCTAGCATGTGTGAAGCCCCCGCTTCCACCCTCAAGACAGACAAACAAAAATGCCTTTTTCTTTTCTTTTTTTTTTTTTTTTTTCTTTTCTTTTTTCCAGAGCTGGGGACCGAACCCAGGGCCTTGCGCTTGCTAGGCAAGCGCTCTACCACTGAGCTAAATCCCCAACCCCCAAAAATGCCTTCTTTATTTCTTTATATAAAGCGTTGGTTTGTGATTGTCCCCCTTTCCCCTCCTTTTCCTCTCCGTACGAGAAATACAGATGGGGGAGGGGCAGAAAGAATGCTCGCTCTGACCCATGCTCATCCTGTGTTTGCAGGCCAGGGGGAAGGGCTGCCTGAAGAAAAGCCACTGTGTCTGGAAAACGGGGCAGCCTGCCCTGGAGAAGCCCAGCTGCTCAGAAGAGCGGTGCAGGACCATTTCTGCCTTTGTTACCGTGAGTCCCTGTGGAGCACAGGCACCCCCACGTGTGTGAGAGTGTGTGTGTGTGGTGTGTGATGTAGTATGTGGTATATGTGTATGAGATGTAATGTATGTATGTATGTATGTATGTATGTGCCCATGTGCATGTGTGTATGTGTGATATGGCATGTGGTGTGTGTGTATGTGTGGTGTACATATATATGTGCTTGTGTATGACTGTGTATGTGCATGAGTGTGACATGGTATGTGGTATATGTTTATGATATGATGTGTGTATGTAGTATATGATGTAGTATGTGGTATGTGTGTATGAGATGTGATGTATGTGTGCGTGCCCATGTGCATGTATGTGTGTGTGATACGGTATATGGCATGTATGTATGTATGTGTGTGTGTATGTGTGTGTGTGTGTGTGTGTGTGTGTGTGTGTGGTGTACATGTGCTTACAGTACACATGGAAGTCACAGAACAATTTGTAAGAAGTTCAGGAGATCAACTGAAGTCAGGTCACAATGCTCACACACTTCTGTGTCTGTGTGTGCTGGATATGTGTGTATGTATATATACATATATATAGTATAGATACTATATATAATGGATATACATACATTATCTCTCTGTGTCTGTGTGTCTGTGTGTGTCTGTGTCTGTGTATCTGTGTGTCTGTGTGTATGACTGTGGCTTACAGACTGTGACCCAGCTAATCCAACATGACTGTCTCCTGACAGAAAGGTCAAGGATCAGGTAGTTGTGCAGCCCACAGGGCTGGATGTCTTAGCTAATCTTCAGGCTCCTTTGGAACCCTAGAGAAGTAAGTTCTGGTATGAGTGAAGGAGTGCCCCAGCTGCAGGAGAGATGAACTTGGCAGTGCAAGCGAAGGCAAGCAGGCGCCATGCAAAAGCTTCCTTACCCCTGCCCTTTCCTGTGGGCCGCCACCTGAAACTGTGGCTCAGATTTAGGCCAGGTCTTCATCTCGCCTCAGTGATCCAGTCAGGAAGATCCTACACAGCCATGTGCAGCCACTTGGGGAAGAGTTGATTCCAGATGCAGTCATTGGTGGTCAGTGTCAGCCATCACAAGAGCCATCGTGGCAGGGGAGACACAGCCATGGGCCAAGAAGGGGTGGGGCCAGGAGCAGGAAGCTGGCTGGTCTCATGGCCGCCACACTCAGGAAGTGGAGAGAGAGCATACTTTGTGCTCTTCATGTATGTTCAAGCTCCATGTCCCCGTGTCTGTTACCCTAGATGGAGCTGGCTGCAGGAGAGTTCTGAGTGTCACCGTCTCTTGCCTCCTACTCTAGGTAAAGCACTGGGGACGACAGCCATGGTCCCTGTTCCTTACGAGCAGATGCTTCAGGATGAGGCAGCCGTGGTGGTTCAGGGCCTCCCGGAAGGCCTGGTCTTCCAGCACCCTGACAATTACAGCCTTGCCACCCTGAAGTGGATCCTGGAGAACAGAGCCGGAATCTCTTTCGTCGTAAAGAGGTAATCTGCTCCACGGCCTGTGGCAGTTCCTTTGGAGATGAGCTGGCTTGAGCCAAGTGTGGCCACACAAGCCTGCAATCCCAGTATGGGGAGTCTGAGGCAGGAGAATCACTGAAAGTTTGAGGCAAGCCCAAGTTATAGTGAGTTCAAGGACAGCCTGGGATATGTACCAAAACCTTGTCTTAGAGAGAAAGAGAGAGAGGGAGAGGGAGAGGGAGAGGGAGAGGGAGGGAGGGAGAGAGAGAGAGAAGAGAGAGAGAGAGAGAGAGAGAGAGAGAGAGAGAGAGAGAGAGAGAGAGAGAAAGGAATTACCACATCTGGGGCCACAGCTGAGGTGGCTGAAGTAGACCACTCACCCGCATGCACCAGGCCCTGGGTTCTATGCAAGAAAGTAAAAGTGTCGTTCACTGTGTGTGACTGTTCTGCTTGTGTTCGTGTTGGGTAATGGTGTTGGTTTGTCTTGCAGACCTTTCCTAGGTGCAGAGAGCCAGCTGGGTAAGTAGCGGGTTCTGATCCTCCATGGCTGCCCAGAAGCACCAAAGCCTTTCTTCTGTCACGATGACGATGCATGCTTTAATACACTCCTCCATTTCACCGCACTGAGCTGGGGGGGGGGGTGGCTTGATAGTAGATCTCTTACCTATAGGATTGCCCACTTGAGGGGCTGAGGGTGTGTGGTCAGTAGTACAGCATCTGCCTAGAATCCCCCAGTAAGTGGTTCAGAGCACAGCTAAGTGATAGAGTGCCTGCTTAGATCCATTAGTGAGGTTCTAGACACGTGGCTCAGTGGGAGAGAAATTGTCCATTATCCAGTGGTAGAGCCCCTGCCTAGAATCCCCCAGTGAGGGGCTGGAGGCGTGGCTTAGTGGTAGAGCACCTGCCTAGAATCCCCCAGTGAGGGGCTGAGGGTGTGGCTCAATGGTAGAGCTCCTGCCTAGAATCTTTCAGTGATGGGCTCTGGGCCTGCCTCCATGGAAGAATGCTTGTATATCATTGCATGGGACCCTGGGTTCTCTCATCAACACCACAAAGGAGGAGGGGAGGGAACAAACACCTATGGTACTGTGACACTAAAGGGCTATGCAAAGGTCCTAAACAGGAAGAGATAGCAGTCAGAGACTTCACAGCCCAGGCTGGGGAGATTCTGTAGTGACAGCCACCTGATCCTCCAGAGGCATGTGTGGATGTAGGGAGTCAAATGGCGCCTGTGAGTACCAGCCCTGCAAAGGGGTTTCTGGCTTTGAGGGCTCTAGCATTCATTCCTGTGTCTCGGAAACTCAGAATGAGGATAAGGAATAATTCTGCTTAGGAAAAAGCCAGGAAAATGGTGGTGCTCGTGGGATGTCAGAGTCATCCCCAAAGCTGGCATGGGGCTAGAAGAGCTGGTTTAGAAAGCTCTACAGCCATATGGCCCTCAGGATAAACAGAGACTCACTGGGGTGGTGGCCCACTGTGGTAGAACCAGCCCTGGGGATACAGAGGCAAGAGGTTCAGGAGGTAAGGCCAGCCTGAACCACATAGCAAGGTCAAGATCAGCTTAGACTGCATATCCAGGCCCCGCCCTCAAAGGATGGAAGGCTAAGTAGACAGAATAAGCTGGTCTCTTCAGGCTGGTTCTCTTGAGATAACAGAGCTGTGTGACAGACTTGTGGGAACCCAGATGTCTTCTGTCCCTTTGATTCACAGCAATGGAGATATCCCTGTGTCCCCCCCCCCCACAACCCCCTCAGATATCTCTGCCAGAAGCATCTGAAAACCCATCCACTTATGATTGGGCATAGTAACAAGTCGAGTGTCTTTCATCCCAGCACTCAGAGTCAGAGGCAGGGGTGACTCTGTGAGTTCAAAGCTAGGCTGGTCCATCTAGTAAATCCTAGACCAGCCGGAGCTACACTGTAAGGTCCTGTCGAAAAGAAAGAAATAAAGAAGAGAAAAGAAAGGGGCTAGAGAGGTGGCTCAGCGGTTAAGAACACTGACTGCTCTTCCAGAGCTCCTGAGTTCAATTCCCAGCAACCACACGGTGGCTCACAACCATCTGTAATGAGATCTGATGCCCTCTTCTGGTGTGTCTGAAGACAGATACAGTGTACTCATATAAATTAAAAAATAAATAAATCTAAAAAAATAAAATAAGAAAAAGAAGAGAAAAGAAGAAATCTACCCACGTCTACCTCTTATTTTCTTAAATTATTATTTTATAAATGTAGTTGGAGCTCTGTTCCTCTAGCAGTTTACAAAGCATGTTGTCTGAAGGTGGCGGCACACGCCTTTAATCTCAGCACTTGGGAAGGTGAAGCAGGTGAATCTCTGAGTTCAAGGCCAGCCTGGTCTACAGAGTGAGTTCCAGGACAGCCAAAGATATACAGAGAGACCCTGCTTTTAAAAGAAAGTCAAGGGCTGGGGATTTAGCTCAGTGGTAGAGCGCTTACCTAGGAAGCGCAAGGCCCTGGGTTCGGTCCCCAGCTCCGAAAAAAAAAAAAAAAAAAACCAAAAAAAAAAAAAAAAAAAAAAAGAAAGTCAAAAAATCAACAACAACACAGTAGAATAAAGGGGATGCCATGATAGACAGCACAGGTAGAGGAAGGACTTACAGAGTTTGCTGTGTATCTAAGCCAGTATGATCCCCCTCAGGCCCGTTTGTGGGGGTCTTTGTGAGGTCCTTGTCCTCTGGCTTCTGTTAGAGAAGTACAGTGTCACACTGTCATCCCAGCTTTTGAGAGGTTGAGGCAGGAAGGTTGAAAGTTCAAGACCAGCCTGGGCTACCTAGCAAAACCTTGTCTCAAAAAAAAAAAAAATCCAATGAAAGGGCTGGAGAGACGCTCCAGCAGTTATAACTCTTGCAGGAGACCAGGGCTCAGTTCCCAGCACCCATACAGCAGTTCACAGCTGCCTCCTATTCCAGTTCAGTGGGATCCATGCCTGCTTCTGGCTTTCAGGGGCACCAGGCATCCATGAGATACATACATTTGAGCACTGGCACATATACATAAAAAGTTTAAAAAAACAAGCAGTTTTAAAAGTCCAAAGAAAAATCTATACTTTGATGGTCGAGTGTCAGATGACCAGATGACTGTCATCCCAGAATAACCCCTATTTTCTTTTTTTTAGAGATTGATTTATTTATGTATTATATATAAGTACACTGTAGCTGTCTTCAGACACACCAGAAGAGGGCATCAGATCCCATTACAGATGGTTGTGAGCCACCATGTGGTTGCTGGGAATTGAACTCAGGACCTGACCTCTGGAAGAGCAGTCAGTGCTCTTAACCACTGAGCCATCTCTCCAGCCCCAGGAGAGCAGTTTCAAGTGAGGCCTGAGCCCCATCTGTACGCCTTAATCCAATCTGGCCCACTTTGAATAGCCGGTGACAGGCAAGAGTGGTAAGTGTGAGACTGGCCAGCATGGTGGTCAAAGGCTCTCATTCCAGTGCTGGGGAGGCCGAGGCAGGAGAGTAACAGGTTTGAGGCCTGCCTGGGCCATAGAATGAGTTCCAGGCCAGCCTAAGCTACATACTGAGATAACATTGCAAACAAGCAAAAGGGCTGAGGGGACAGAGCGGGACAGCACTCGATTAGTTTGGGAGAGGACTTGCCTGGTTTATGCAAGGCCCTGCCCCCGGTCCAATCCTCAGCACCAAAAATACAACTTAAAAATAATAAGCTAGGAAAAGAAAAAGTCATAATCCAAATAAAGAAATAAGTTTTAAAAATAAAGGGCCCTGGGGCTGGAGAGATGGCTCAGTGGTTAAGAGCACTGACTGCTCTTCCAGAGGTCCTGAGTTCAATTCCCAGCAACCACAGGGTGGCTCGCAAGCATCTGTAATGAGATCTGATGCCCTCTTCTGGTGTATCTGAAGACAGCTACAGTGTACTTATATATAATAAATGAATACATCTTAAAAAAAAAAAAAATAAAGGGCCCACCAGTGGTGGCGCACACCTTTAACCCCAGCACTCAGGAGGCAGAGGCAGGGGGACTTTCTGAGTTTGAGGTCAGCCTGGTCTACAGAGTGAGTTCCAGGATAGCCAGGGCTACACAGAGAAACCCTGTCTTGAAGGAGAAGGAGGAGGAGGAAGAGGAGGGTGAGGAGGAGGGGGAGGAGGAGGGGGAGGAGGAGGAAGAGGAGGAGGAGGAGGAAGAGGAGGAAGAAGAAGAGGAGGAGGAGGAGGAGGAAGAAGAAGAAGAGGAGGAGGAGGAGGAGGAGGAGGAGGAGGAACTCCTGTACTACTTTGGAGGTAGAGCAGGCAGGAGGATCAGGAATTGACTGTCCCCCTCAGCTATCCAGGGTATTTCAGGCCAGCCTTAAAAGACAAAACCACAACAAAACAAAACCGGAAAGGTAATGTCACATTGTTTACAGAATAATGACACAGAAAGCCTCTGCATATCCAGGACAGCAGGCGTGCATTTGTTTGTTTGTTTGTTCCACAGTCTCCTTAGCCTGGGGGTTGGGAGCCCTTGGATGTGGAGGGAGGGCCAGCTACTCACCAGCCCTCACTGTTTCCATGAAGAAGCACACTTTAGTGACTCTCAGGTGACCCAGCTGGTGAGCAGCCAGGCTGGGGTCCTCACCTACACTCCAGGCACTGCCTGCCCACTTCCGGGGTGGCCCATCAGCTGCTGTAATAAGCAGAGATGGTTTTGACCAGCCTCCTCCCTGGCTAGCATGTCTGTGGTGGCCTTGAGTTGAGAATTCTTTTTCCTCTGTTTTCAAAGGATGTGTCCTTGCATGTGAGTCCCATTTGGGGGCTGAAAGAGACTAGCGTGTTCCTTTTTGTTCTTGCACAGGTGGTCTTGGGACGGTGACAGATGCCGAGAGGCCGGCAGCGCCACCAAATGACAGGTAAAAAGAAGTAATAAATAAATCGGGAATTCATAAAGGCGTAGTATGAATAGTATAGACCAGGAATCATGAGTGACAGCCTTGGAATCTCAGGGTGGAGGAGGGAGACAAGAGGATCAGGAGTTCAAGGCCATCCTTGGCTATACGGTGAGAGACAGCCCACATGAGACCTTGCGTCAAAAAGAAAGAAGGAAGGGGGATGGCTAAGGAGGTTAGAGAAATGGCTCAGCACTTAAGATTCGTTGCTGCTCTTCCAGAAGATTCCAGTATGACTCCCAGCACCCATGGCAGGCAGTTTTTACATCTACCTGCTACTGAGTATTAGGGGACCTGACACCTCTCTAACCTCCATAGGCACCAGTCACACACACACACGGTATGCATGCCTACATGCAGCAAAACACCCGGCACATAAAAAGTTCCTGACCCAATTGATTGATTGATTGATTGATTGAATGGTTTTTGTTTTTTTGACACTGGGTTTCTCCGTGTAGCCCTGTCTGTCCTGGAACTCACTCTGTAGACCTGGCCTCGAACTCGGAGATCCACCTGCCTCTGCCTCCCAAGTGCTGGGATAGTAACCGTGCGCCATCATGCCTGGCTCCACCCTAATTCTTGACCTGGTTCTCTTCTCGTTGCAGCTACGGTCCCGTCAGTGTGAAAACTGAACCCATGGAAGATTCCGGTAGGTACACTGATGTTTGACAATGGAATATTTAGCAGTCTGTCATCTGACTGACGCTCTTATAGAAATGACTACTAATCATTTAGCTGTAACTAGGATCAGATTTGTAGAATACTGGGTGAGTACTGCTTATCTGAAATGCTTGCTCCCGGCTCAGCAGGTAAAGACACTGGCCTAATGACCTGAGTTCAAGCCCCAGGATCTACATCCTGGAAGAAGAGAACCAACTCCCACGAGCTGCCCTCCGCCCCCCACACACCGCCCTCCATGGCGTGTGTGTACACATGCATACACCACACACAGAAAAGTAAATGAGCAAGGGGCAGGAAAGAGGTTTGGTTCCCAGCACCCACATTGGTTCCCAGCCCACCCTGTGTAACTCCAGTTCCAGGGGGTCAGGGGGCCACTTGAAAATGAAATAAATCCAAAAGAAAAATTTAAATAAATAAAGTTTGACTCCAAAAGCATCTTCAGTTTTGAAATTTGTCAGATTTTTTTTCCCCCAAGGCAGAGTTCGGCTAAATAGCACAGATTTAAAATGTGAGATTATAGGGCTGGAGGGATGGTTCAGTGTGAGAGTTACTGGCTGCGCTTCCGGAGGTCCAGTTTCCCCATACCCATGCATAGTGCCTCTCTTCTGACATATATATGCATAAAAAGGCATCCAGCTATGTGTGTGTATATGATCACATGTGTGAGCCACCACATACAGTCTTTGTATGTCCATCGTGTGTGCATACGCAGGCGTGCATACCTCTGTGTGTGCTGAGGCAGAATAAGATAGCGGGTGACTGGGGTTGGGGGTTTAGCTCAGTGGTAGAGCACTTGCCCAGCAAGCGCAAGACCCTGGGTTCGGTCCCCAGCTCCGAAAAAAAAGAACCAAAAAAAAAAAAAAGATAGCGGGTGACTTCCTCTGTCACTCCAGCCATTCCTGGACGCAGGGTCTCTCCCTAAACCTGAAACTCATGTTTCCTGCTCTAGACTGGAAGCCTGTAAGATCCAGCAGTCCTCCTGTCTCTGTTCCATTTGGAGTTGGGATTACAGTTATAGGGGACACCTGGCCTTCGAGTGTCCTGGAACAAGAACTTAGTCTCCATGACAGCATAACACATCCTCTTAGCCACCTGTCCATATCCCGCATATACCTCTAGGATATTTGGCTTTTAAATCCTCTGGCCGTCCAAGATACAAGCCAGTGACAGCGGAGACTGGAGAAGCACCTGTCACTAGTGTTGACCAGGAAGGAGTTGAGGGTTGAAAGCTGCCATGTTGGGACTTGAGATGCACACCCCACAGGCCAGTTCTGCTCAGCTGAGATAGATGACTCATTTTTTTCCTCTTGGCTATGCTTCTCCAGAGCTCTCACTCTGGAGACCCCCACAGGGCCATTGTTAACAGTGTTTCCCAAGATGCACTGGGAGGTAGTGGGACCTTTGAGAGATGGAGGGAAATCTTTAGGTCACTGACAGCATGCCCCTGCAGACTGGCCTCCAGTTTACTGTTAGCCAAAGAGGGGTTTATTTTTAAGACTCAGTACTTGTGGACCTGGGACTTGCCATGCAGATGAGGCTGGCCTTGAACTCACAGAGATCCACTTGCCTCAATCTCTGACATGCTGGGACTATCCTCCATCACACCCCGCTTCCAAAGAGGATCTTGAACAGTTGATTGTTCTGTTTCTGTCCCTACCTCCTGCGTGCTGGGATGACGGGCGTGTGCCACCATTCCCACCAAACGAGATGTCCAGTCGGTTGGCTGCACTTACCTGCCCCCTAACTGTGGTCTCTGTTGCCCTCACAGGCACTTCGCCAATGGCAGCGGCCGTGCTAATCAAGACAGAGTCTGAAGATCCTAATTTCAGTCCGTGTAATGCACAAGGTAATGTGTTTCCAGTTCCTTTACGAGCGGAGTGGTAATCATCACTCATCCAGGGGCTGACACAGAGGAGCAAAGGGGGCAGGAGGATGGCTCAGTGGGGAACAGCACTTGCCGAGCAAACACGAGGGCCTGAGTTCAGGTCCCAGCACGCACAGAAAAAGCTTGCTGTGGTCACGGGTCAGCACTGGTGGGACCCGAGACAGGAGGATCTGGGGCTTGCTGACCTAGCTCCTGTCTCCAGGGGCTGGATAAGGTGGAGAGTGTTGGAGCAGGACACCGGATATTCCTCCTCCAGCACATACACATGCACACAGACACCTGCACCCACACACGTGTGTGAATAGACCACACGCACCACACAAACCCAGGGTATGTGTGCTGACCTAGACTAGCAAGCTGCCTTCCAAAGTCCATGATGGATGGAATTCATCTTAAATACAGTGGGGCGTTTGTGGGGCACACCCATAGTCCCAGCGCTCAGACAGTACAGGCAGAAGAATCTCAAGTTCAAGGTCATCGCTGACTTCTGTCTTGGTCAGTGTTCTTTTGCTGCGAAAAGACATGGTGGCCCTGGCAACTCTTATAAAGGAAAGCATTCAGTTGAGGCTGGCTAACAGTTCAGAGTTTTATTAGTCCATTATTGTCATGGCAGGAAGCATGGCGTTACACAGGTAAATATACTGGAGAGATACGAACAGATCCACAGGCAGCACGAATCAAAAGTGACACTGGGACACCTTTGAGCTTCTGAAACCTCCTTGCCCCCCATGACACACCCACTCCAACAAGGCCACACCTCCAATAATGACTCCCAATGAGTCTTGGGGGCCATTTTCTTTTAAAGATTTATTTATTTGTTTGTTTATTTATTTATTTATTTATTTATTTATTTATTTTATGTATATGAGCACACTATTGCTGTCTTCAGACATACCAGAAGAGGGCATTGGATCCCATTACAGATGGTTGTGAGCCACCATAGGTTGCTGGGAATTGAACTCAGGACCTCTGGAAGAGCAATCAGTGCTCTTAGCCACTGAGCCATCTCTCCAGCCACATGGAGGTATTTCTTAAACTGAGACTCCTTCCTCTCTGGTGACTCTGGCTTGCGTCAGGTTGACATAAAAGTAGCCAGTACATACATTAAACAAAGTAATGAGTAAACCTAGAAGATAGCCGTGGCCACAGCAGTGGGATTGCTGTAACAGAATCCACTGGCTTCCTTGTGAAACTGGTCCATATCCCTATCACTAACACTGTTGTGGTGGCTGAGCACATCACCTACCATCCTGGGAAATACTGAACAGTGAAGTGTGATGTCATGACGTAGCCAGTATGCCTGTGTTCTTCCCTGCCCTCTGCCCAAAATGTTTCCTATTAATAATTAAGATAAAACAGGGGGCTGGAGAAATGGCTCAGTGGTTAAGAGCATTGACTGCTCTTCCAGAGGTCCTGAGTTCAAATCCCAGCAACCACATGGTGGCTCACAACCACCTGTAATGAGATCCGATGCCCTTTTCTGTGTGTCTAAAGACAGCTACAGTGTACTCATATATAATAAATAATAAAAAAATCTTTAAAAAAATAATTAAGATAATTCCAAGATATATGTTTTTTCTATAACAACAACGATGACAAAAATACAGCAGTTCCAAGAGGATCAGTGGGTAAACATCCCCAGCACCCACATATTCTAAGGAAAGAGCCAACTTCTACCACTGACCTCTGACCTTTGCATATGCACTGTGGCATGCACCCACACACATTCGCATACACATAATCGTAAATAATTTTTCTTTTTTTTTGTTTTGTTTTGTTTTGTTTTGTTTTGTTTTGTTTTTTTGAGACAGGGTTTCTCTGCATGCCCTGGCTGTTCTAGAACTCACTCTGTAGACCAGGCTGGCTTTGAACTTAGGAAGATCTTCCTGCACCTGCCTCCTTAGTACTGGAGGCCACAGCCCTGCTAAAAGCAATTTTTTAAAGATAGAAAACAGAAAGGACTTTGTAGTGGTGCCACTGATCTGGGGTCACCCGTGCTTCTGTAACTCCTCCTTTTTTTTTATTTCTTTCTTTTTTTTTTTTTTTTTTTTGAGACAGGGACTTATGTAGCCCAGGCTGGCCCCAAGCTTACTGTGTCCTAGAAGATGATCGTGAACTCTTGATCCTCCTGCCTCCACCTCCTGAGTGCTGGGGTTGGGGTTGTAGGTGGGCACCACTCCCAGTTTTTCGTGGCGCTGGAGGTGTGGGACCTAGGACTTCCTGCACATGAGCTAAGCGCTCTACCCAGTCCTTAAAATGCTTCCCTTGCATTCCGTGGCTTCTTTATCTTACTCTAAATGCTTTCTTATGTTTTTAATTTACGTATTGGTGGAGAAAGGAGGGAATGCCGTGGTGCTCGTGCAGAGACCAGAGGACAGTTTTGGGACTCCGTTCGCTCCTTCCATAACATGGCTCCCGGGAATCAAACTCAGGTCGTCACGCTTGGCTGCAAGCACCTTTACCTGCTGAGCCATGTTGACAGTCCAGTGACCTCTGTGCGTCGTGTTTGGTGCTGAGCCCTAACTGCTTGTTCTCCTTTCAGGAAGCCAGCATCCTTCCGCCAGCAGTGAAGTCATCGAAATGGAGCTACCGTCCGCAGGTTAGAAAGTGAAGTGTCGCTCTTTTTCTCTTCTTTTTCTTGCCCCTTCCTCTTGTCTCATTCCCCCATTAAATCTCACCACATGGAAAAAAAAAAAAAAAAAGAAAGTGAAGTGTCTCCTCCCCTTAATCACGGGGAAATAAAGAAGGCGGCCTCCTGGCACATCTGTCTTAGGAAGCAGCATTAGGGGCTGTGTGCTTTGCATTCCTGATCCGTTAGTGCAGTGAGTGGGAACCCCACCCGGGCGCTGCCCACCATGGCCTTACCACACTAGGCCCTTTTGTTTGCTGACATAGGATGCGGGTAGCCAGGTTGGAGCCCATGGTGTAGCTGCTGGCCTCAGACTTGGAGCCTCCTGTCTGCCTCCACATGTGGGAGGAGGGTGTGACAGCCCACATCTGGCCTTTCTTCCCATTTTGTTTTAGTTGTTGGTTGGTTGGTTTGGTTTTTAAGGCAGGGTCTCACTCTATAGCCCTGGCCAGCCTGGGACTCACTCCGTAGCCCTGGCCAGCCCGGGGCTCACTCTGTAGCTCTGACTGGCATCAAACTCACAGAGATCCACCTGCCTCCGCCTCTGCCTCCCAAGTGCTAGATTAAAGGTGTGCACAATCACACCCAGCCCTCTCCTTTTAGAAGAACCCTCTGCCTTAGCTTCCTTAGAGCTGGGATTAGAATTGTGAACCACCATACCTACATCTCTCTCTCTCTCTCTTTTTAACCCTAGTAATTCACTTTTTTAAAAAATGCATTTCCTTTCTAATGGTTGTGTGTGCGCGTCTGTGCTCCTGAGTTCAGGTACAGTCAGAGGGTAGAAAAGGTATCAGATCCCCTGGAGTTGGAGTGACTGTCAGTTGTGAGCCTCCCAACATGGGTATTAGGAAAGAACTCTGGTCTTAGCCAAAAACAAAAAAAGCATTCTTTTTTTTTTAATTATTAAATTAATTATTGTTTATTTCATGAGTATGAGTGCTCTAGCTGCATGTACACCTGCAGGCCAGAAGAGGGCATCAGATTACTTTATAGATGGTTGTAAGCCGCCATGTGGTTGCTGGGATTTGAACTCAGGACCTCTGGAAGAGCAGCCAGTGCTCTTAACTGCTGAACCATCTCCCCAGGCCCCCCCCCCAAAAAACTTACAACTAAATCATCTTGGCCAGGCAGCTGGTGGCCCATGCCTTTAATCCCTACACTCAGGAGGCATGGATAGGCAGATCTACGTGAGTTCAAGGCCAGCCTGGTCCATAGAAGGCATCTTAGGACAGCCAGGGCTACACAGAGAAACCAAAACAGTAACTGAGTCACCTCTCCAGCAGCCCCTCCCCACCCCACAGTAGTCGCCTACAGACTTAAGAAGCACCGTGATCGAGTGAGAGCTCAGTGTCCACGAGTGTGAACAGCTCTCAATCGTTTGGTAATATGTGGACATTCCTATCTCCCCTCACTCCTTATAGGAGAATCCCGTGTGAAATCATGTTTACTTTTGTGGAGACAAGGTCTGACACAGCCTAGGCTGGCCACAGGCTTCCTTGTGTAGACAGGATGACCTCCGCTCCTGATCTTTACGCTCTGCTAGGGACGGAATACGGTGTTTGTACATGCTTGGCTTGACTAACCGAGCCGAGTCCCTCAGGCTGAAACCATACATTGGTGCCTGATGATTGCCTCTTACAGAATTAAATTCCCTGTGTTTTGAGTATGTACAAAACATGCGTAAAATTTCAAGACCAGGGCTGGGGAGATGGCTCAGGAGTTATGACCACTTGCTGATCCTCCAGAGGTCCCGGGTTCAGTTCCCAGCACCAGCATAGCTGCTTATAACTGTAACTCCAGTTCTAGGAGATCCAGCATCTTTTCATGACCTCTGCGTGAATTGCAACCATCTAGTACACATACAAATGTGAGCAAACACTCATACACGTAAACCTTCTGAGAAATTCTAAAATGAGGCCATCCCGGGCTACAAAGTGAGTCCTGGCCTCAAAACAAAACAAAACTCCAGCATGAGGTAGAGAGTGGAGCCGGGAACAGTAACCTGTTGAAACCTGAGATTACTTAATAATGAGTGTCATTTTAGATGTTTTCTTTTTAAGGGTCTACTCCAGTGGTCTCTTCAGAGACCAATGAGGACGCCGAGGCTGAGGTGAAAATGGAAGGTGAGTCACCAAAACACTTGTGATTGTCACATGGTCAGGGTGGCTTTCCATGTGGCTCTCACTACATAATCTGGAATGATTATTGTAGGGCGGTGATTGGAACTAGTGTGTGTGTGTGTTCACATTCATGCACGTGTTGAACGAGAATGAGCCGTCCGCTCATATGTGTGAATACTTGGTCCCCAGTGACGGAACTGTTTGGGAAGGATTAGGAGGTGTGGCCTTGGTGATGGCGATGTGTCACTGGGGGGCGGGCTTGGGGGTTTCAAAAGCCCACACCATTTCTAGTTAGCTCTCTCTGCCTTGTGCTCATTGATCAAGATGTGAACTCTTAGCTACTGCTCTAGCACTATGCCCGCCTGCCTCCCACCATGATAGTCATGGACTCTGACCTTCTGAAACCATAAGCCTAACAAACTCTTTCTTCTATCAGTTGCCTTGGCAATGGTGTCTTATCACAGTAACTGAAAAGTAACTAAGACGGATGCCCATGCCTCATGGCCTGTGGGAGTCAGAGCACATCTTTGTGGAGTCATATCTACTTCTTTCCACCTTGATAGGGGTTCTGGGAACCAAACTCAGGCCACCAGCTTTGCAAAAATTGTACCCTTACCCACTGAGCCATCTCACTGGCCCTCAAATATAATTAGCCCTCTCTTTAACCACAGTTAGAATTAATGCTTGAGGGTTTGGTTAGTGGGGGACACTGTATGGTGTCCTCATCCTCCGTTTATGAAAAACCAGAGAGGCCACTTGGAGCCCTGGGTCCTGATAGTTTTACCTTTGCAGTGAGAGTAAAAGGTTTAGTGATGGCAGCTGTTTCCTTACTGGGTGAGCCACAACAATCATGTTTGAAGATGTCACCATGTTCTTCATTGAGCAGAAATGGGCTAGCCTAACACCCAGAAGGCCCTGTATGACGCAGTGGAGGAGGACCCTGGACAAGTAGCTTGTCCGGGGCTTTCTCCAAACCAACTCTCATTGCCGAGCTGGTGCACAAATAGAGCAAGGTTCTCTCAGTCAAAGGACGCCTTCGGCAGTGGGGGATAAAAAAGCAGGCTTCACAGAGCCTCTAAAAACTAAGAAAATATGCTCTATGAGCCAAAAGACCCACAAGTGCAGTGAAAGCTAACATCCTTTCAAGTCAGCTGAGACAGGAAGAGAGATTAACTCCTGACCCGTCAGTATCGACTTGCCAAGGAGGGCGACTCAAGAGCCAAATCAAATGCCACGTGTCTGTAGTCATGAGTGCTTCCTCAGGAGAAGTGCTTTTCAGCTCACTGAAGCTCTTCAGTTTGGTATAAATAAATGCAGGTGGAGTGCCCAGAGGATCAGAGAATGGGATGATCGCTCTCTCCTTGACAATCCTGTTCAGCTGTGCCATTAGCGACTGTCACAAATGTTGCAACAAAAGTACGGAACTAATGGGACTGCAGGCTGGACATTGGTGGCACACACCTAGAACTCCAGCACTCGGGAGGCAGAGGCAGGAAGATCTATGAGTTTAAGGCCAACCTGGTCTACAGATCTGGTTCTAGGACAGCCAAGACTACACAGAGAAACCATATCTTGAAAACACAAACAAACAAACACACAAACAAAAAAAAAACAAAAACAAAAACAAAGGGACTGCAGAGATGGCTGAGCCATCGAGAACTCTTGATCTTCCAGAGGACCTGAGTAGGGTTCCCAGCTCCCACATCCTGTTGCTCACAACTGCCTCTAACTCCAGCCTTCTTCTGGCCTCTGTGTGCTTACATGCGCACATCCCAACATAGACACACACTCATACACAGAAATAAAAAGTAATTTTTGGGGTTGGGGATTTAGCTCAGTGGTAGAGCACTTGCCTAGGAAGCGCAAGGCCCTGGGTTCAGTCCCCAGCTCTGAAAAAAAGAACCAAAAAAAAAAAAAGTAATTTTTTTTTCCTAAGAAAACCAGCAACTTAAAGGAGAAACGTCTCTTGTGGTTCACAGTTTGAGGGGAGACAGTCTTTCGCGGTGTAGCAGGCACGGTAGCCAGAGCAGGAGACAGCCGCTCACACTGCATCCACAGCCAGGAAGCAGACAGATGGACGCTGGTCCTCAGCCTGCTTTCTTCAGTCTGGGCCCCCAGAACATGGGGTGGAGCCCCAACATCAGGATGAGGCTTCCCTCCTCAGTGTAAACTCTGGAACACACTCACCGACATGTCCAGTCAAGTTGACCTTCAAGGTCAGCCATCCTTCAGCACCGCACACTGTACTGGGGTGGGGGCGATGGGGGACAGTACCAGGTCTGCACTTCTCGTTAAGTAACGCTTGGGCATCTTTTGGAGACTTGCTGATTTTCTGGTCACTCTAACATTGCACTTTTCTTTGCTCTCAAGGAAACGCAAATCCGTCCAGCACTGTAAACTCTGCGGCAGGCGTTGAGGACCTTAAGATCATACAGGTGACAGTCCCAGGTGGGGACATCCGCTTGCTGTCTTCATCGTTTGAATGACATTTTTCTTTTTTGTAAAGATTGTTTCCACTTTTTTATGTGTTTGTGCGTATCTGAGTGTCTGCCACGTGAGTGCAGTGAGTGTAGTGCCCAGAAGAGGGCACTAGAGTCCTTGAAACTGCTCTGGAACTGGCTCTGTAGACCAGGCTGGCCTTGAACTCAGAGACTGGCCTGCCCCTGCCTCCCGAGTGCTGGGATGAAAGGCTTGCACCACCTCCCAGGTGTATTTATTTTTAATTTGTCAAGATTTGTTTTGTTTCACGTGTATGAGTTTTGTCTGTGTGTATGGGTGTGCACTATGTACGTTCCTAGTGTCCATCGAGTTCAGATGCGAGTAAGAATGGCCGTGAGCCATCATGCATGTGCTGGAAAAGGAACCAGATCCCCTGCAAGAGCAACATGTGCTTTTTTTTTTTTTTTTTTTCGGAGCTGGGGACCGAACCCAGGGCCTTGTGCTCGCTAAGCAAGCGCCCTACCACTGAGCTAAATCCCCAACCCTTATTTAAGTTTTAAGACAGGGTCCCACTATGTGTCCCTGGCTGTCCTGGAACTCACTCTGTAGACCAGGCTGGCCTATAACTACAGAGATCTGCCTGCCTCTGCCTCCCGAGTGCTGGGAGGTATAGGGCAAGCACACCAGGCTTTTAAGAAAATGTTTTTTTTTATTTATTTATTCATTTATTATATATAAGTACACTGTAGCTGTCTTCAGACACACCAGAAGAGGGCATCAGATCTCTTTACAGATGGTTGTGAGCCACCACGTGGTTGCTGGGATTTGAACTCAGGACCTCTGGAAGAGCAGTCGGGTGCTCTTAACCACTGAGCCATCTCTCCAGCCCGAAAATGTTTTTAATTAGAGCCGGGGCATAGTGGTTCATGGCAGAGGCAGGTGGGTCTCACCCTGGTCTACAGAGCGAGTTCCAGTACAGCCAGAGCTACACAGAGACAACCCTGTCTTGAAAAATCAAAAAACAGGGGCTGGGGATTTAGCTCAGTGGCAGAGCGCTTGCCTAGCAAGCGCAAGGCCCTGGGTTCGGTCCCCAGCTCCGAAAAAAAAAAACCAAAAAAAAAAAAAAAAAAAAAAAGAGAAAGAAAGAAAAGAAAAAGAAAAAAAGAAAAATATTAATAAGAAATTAATTTTTAAAGTCTTAAAAGATATTCCCTCCTGGTCCTAGCCTCGTTTTTCTTCATTTCTTGTCATATTAGACGGGCCGAGGTTTGCGTTACAGTGTTGAGAGCAGTGATGGAGACACACACCCTTGTCGTGCTCAGCACTGACCTCGTTCCTCAGGAAGAACAGGAGCGGTGGCTGGGGACGGATCAAGGCTGAGAGGACTGACTGCTCTTGCAGGACCCAGGTTCTCTTCCCATCCCATGCCCGCTCACAACCACCTGAGGCTCTATGGATCCCGTATCTTCTAACCTCCGTGGGTGCTTGCACATGTGTGGCACAAACATAAATACAAGTTAAAAAAAATTAAAGTAAGGATGGAGAGATGGCTCAGCGATTGAGAGCACTGACTGCTCTTCCACAGGTCCTGAGTTCAAATCCCAGCAACCACATGGTGGCTCACAACCATCTGTAATGGGATCCGATGCCCTCTTCTGGTGTGTCTGAAGACAGCTACAGCATACTCATATTAAATAAATAAATCTTTTTTAAAAAAGTTTTTAAACATTATGGGGTATGCTTCTATGGGGTTGTCAAAATTATCATCTGTAACGGCTTCCATTTTGTGTATTTCCCAAATGCTTACTTACTGTGCTCAGGTAACTGATAAGACAGGTAAACTGCCAGGAGGCATTTCTGCTCATATCTGTCTTGAAGGGGAAATGCTGAATGAGCCTGGTCTTCGTCTTCCGGTTATTTGTAGATAATGAGGAGGAGAGGCTCTCGGGCCTCGAGAAAATTAAGCAACTTCGAGAACAAGTGAACGACCTCTTCAGCCGGAAGTTTGGTAAGCTTCTGTTCTGCTGTTGGCACACATCTAAAACGTACGCATCTGTTATGACATTACGTGTGTGTTGGAGGGGCAGGCACACGTGAAGACAGTGCCCTTGGAGGCCAGAAGAGGGCGTCAGATCCCTCGGAGCTGGAGTTACAGGCAGTTGTGCCCCACGTGGGTGCTGGAGATCAGACTCAGTCCTCTGGAAGAGCAGCCAGGGCTCTTAACTGCTGAGCCATCTCTCCAGTCCCACACCTCCAGATTTATAAACTTTACCCACTCCACCCCTTTCTGAAATACTAGATGTTGAAAGTACTCTAGTCCTGTTATAATCTCTGGCCAAAATCACTTTTCTTTTTACTTATTTATTCTTTTTTTTCTTTTCTTTTCTTTTTTTCGGAGCTGGGGACCGAACCCAGGGCCTTGCGTTTGCTAGGCAAGCGCTCTACCACTGAGCTAAATCCCCAACCCCTACTTATTTATTCTTGAGACAGACTGAGGCTCTACAACGTACACTAGCCTTGAATTCAATCAAGATCTTCTTTAAAAAGTGCCAGCATTTCAGGCCTGTGCCATTTCAGGTAGTTCCAAAGTCTCCGTGGAGTAGGCAGTTCTTGAACTTGTGATCCTCCAGCTTTAGCCCCGAGTAGGTGGGTTTTAGGCCTGTGTTACCGGGTTCAGCGCTGTCCTTGTTGGGTTTGAAGACAGCACGTCACAGACAGCTGACTTCAAACACTTAGACTCCAGTGATCTTACCTCTCGGCTACTCTCCGCTACTCAAGTTCCAGAGACTTCAGGTGTGTGCCTCCAGGTCCAGCTCAAACCGTGACATCAAAGACAAAGCAAGGAGAGCCTGGCATGTGATCCAAGCATTTAAGAGGCTGAGGCAGGAGGCTCGCTTTGAATTCAGATCCGTAGGCCCTGACTCAAAAACACCACCACCACCACCACCACCACCAATAGGGCAAGGCTTTGGAAAAGTGAGGCACAGAATCAACCAGTTTACACCCCACCTCTCATCCAGGGGAGGCGATCGGAGTGGACTTCCCCGTGAAGGTCCCCTACAGGAAAATCACCTTCAACCCCGGCTGTGTGGTGATCGATGGCATGCCCCCGGGGGTGGTGTTCAAAGCCCCCGGATACCTGGAGATCAGCTCCATGAGGAGGATCCTGGATGCTGCAGATTTCATCAAGTTCACCGTCATTAGGTGAGTGAGTCCCGGGTGAGCACTGGAGATGGGCGGCTACCTAGTGACAGGAGGCCGGCAGGGTGGGGAGGGGCCGCCCTTCATCTTAGAGTCAAGATGCAAGGCATCCGCTCTCTTCTACTTCTGCAGCTGTGGTCCTTGTACTAATTTTATTATAATTATTTATGAGGGGCTTGTCATGGCACCTGTGTGAGGACAGCCTGTGGAAGTCAGTTCTTCCGCCCCGTGGGCCCCAGAGATTGAACTCGGGTCTGGGGTTTGGCAGCAAGCATCCTTGCCCACCGAGTCGTCTCGCTGGCCACTGTGGGATTCCCCCCCTCAGCCTCACTTCCCAGTTTGCCTAGCACTGTGTTGACACCACCAGAAGTGAGGAGACAAAACTAGCTGGGCCGAATAAAAACAAGCTCCCCCTCTTCCTCCCCTGTCTCCCCGCAGACCACTTCCTGGACTTGAACTCAGTAATGGTGAGTACTCAGAGAAGCAAGAACGTCGCAGGACACAGTGCTTTGTGTAGTGAGTGTCCTGGAGGGCACTTAGCACAGGGTCCTCCCACCTGCAGCCTGGAGCCTTCTAGTAAAGCACATGGCCTTTCAGATGTGCTGGCTTGGTTTGGTTTGGTTAGGTTAGGTTCGGTTCGGTTTGGTTTGGTTTGGTTTGGTTTGTTCCAAGGCTGGAGAAGAAGCCGAAGGTCTCACAGGAGCTAGACTCCACCTTTGACCTACATCCCAAGCCCTATTTACCTTTTACTTTAGTTCTCTTTTGTTTGGTTGGTTTTTCTTATCATTGGCTTGGGTCTCAATGTGCAGCTCCGCCTGGCCTGGAAACTCCCAGACATCCACCTGCCTCCGCTTCCTGTTTGCTGGGATTACAGGCACAGGCTACCACACCCAGCTGTCTGGTGTTTGACACGGTGCCTCCTCACTCCTGCCCTCCCAGACACATGCCTACAATTTACTACGTAGGCCAGGCTGGCATCTCACTCACAGAAAGAGTCTTGCTTCTGCCTCCCAAGGGCCAGGTTACAGACTCATGGTATCAGACCTGGTTTTATGTGGCGTTGGGTATCAAAGCGGGGTGGGGGGGTGGGGCTTCATGGTAGGGGAGGGCTTCATACATCGTGTGCAAGCACTCCATCATACCTCCAGCTCCCAGCTACAGCTTCTTAAGAAGGTCTTGAACTTCCATAGTTGTGCTATCAGGAACTGTTCCACTTAACTTTTTTTTCCGGAGCTGGGGACCGAACCCAGGGCCTTGCGCTTGCTAGGCAAGCGCTCTACCACTGAGCTAAGTCCCCAACCCCCTCCACTTAACTTTTATGGTGGCTTCAAACACCAGCACACGGAACCAAGGTATGCTGGCTCAGGTCTATAATCCCAGCATTAGGGATTGCACGAGTTGTGGGCTAACCTGGTCTACAGAGTGAGGCCTTGCCTCAAAAAAAAAAACCAAACTCAATCCCTGCCAACACGTGCACACTTAACCACACGACTCACCTGAGTTGGGTGGGGGTCTGAGTGCCCTGGCTCTTTGGAGATCTACAGCTTTGGTAAGTCATATGGTTCCTTCGCATGGTCTCTTTTTTAACATTTCAAACCTCTCTTGGAAGTTAGGCAAGGTGGCACACAGCTGTAATCCCGGCCCTGAGGAAACTGTGGCAAGAGTCCCACTAGAAGTTCAGGGCCAGTCTGAGCTACAGAGTAAGGCAGTCTCGAAAGAAAGAAAGAAAGAAGGAAAGAAAGAGAGAGAGAGAGAGAGAGAGAGAGAGAGAGAGAGAGAAAGAAAGAAGAGAAAGACAGAAAGACAAAGAACAAAGAAAGAAAGGAAGAGAGAGAGAGGAAGGAAGGAAGGAAGGAAGGAAGGAAGGAAGGAGTAAACAAGCCAGGCATGGTAGTCCACGACTTTAATCCCAGCACTCAGGAGGCAGAGACACAGAGATCTGTGTGTTTGAGGAAGTTCCGGGACAACCAGGGCTGTGTAGAGAGAGGCTGGACATTGTAGCACATGCCACCACCTCACATTTAGAAGGTGGAGTTAGGATGGAAAAGTCAAGGTCACCATCGGCTCCCTAGTGAGTTTGAGGCCCACTGGGGTATCGAACACCCACTCTGTAAAATGAAACGGGTGAGGGGGGGAGCACCCTCATAGAAGCAGGGTAAGGGGGAATGGGATAGGGGGTTTGCAGAGGGAAACCAGGAAAGGGGATAACATTTGAAATGTAAATAAATAGGGGTTGGGGATTTAGCTCAGTGGTAGAGCACTTGCCTAGCAAGCGCAAGGCCCTGGGTTCGATCCCCAGCTCCGAAAGAAAGAACCAATAAATAAATAAATAAACAAACAAACAATTAAGAAATGTAAATAAATAAAATATCCAATTAAGAATAAAAATAAAATAAATACAATCGAACAGGGCAAGCGATAGGGAGTTGCCAAATCACCATCCCATGTCTCTATAAAGTGGGGAAACGGAAGATAGACCAGGAGGGCCGCGTGTTTCAAGAGAAGTGGGAGCGAGCGTATTTCTTCGTGGAGGTGCAGAACGTCCCCACGTGTCTGATCTGCAAGCAGAGCGTGTCTGTATCCAAGGAGTACAACCTGCGCCGCCACTACCAGACCAACCACAGCAGGCACTATGACCAGTACTCCGGGCAGGCGCGGGAAGAGAAGCTTCGAGAGCTGAAGAGGGGACTGCGGAAGTATCTCCTGGGGGCCTCGGAGATCGTGTGTCCAGAGCCAACGCTCTCGAATGCAAGTCCACCCACGAACTCCGTGGTGCAGCCGGTGGAAGACGTGGCCGGGAGCTTATGGGAGAAGTTACGACAGAAAATCCGGTCCTTTGTGGCATACTCCATCGCCATCGATGAGATTACAGATATCAATGACACCACCCAGCTGGCCATCTTCATCCGTGGCGTCGACGACAACTTCGACGTGTCCGAGGAACTTTTGGACACCGTGCCCATGACAGGCGCCAAATCCGGGAACGAGATATTCCTGCGCGTAGAGAAGAGTCTCAAGAAGTTCAGCATCGATTGGTCCAAGCTGGTGAGCGTGGCCTCCACGGGCACGCCGGCCATGATGGATGCCAACAGCGGGCTGGTGACGAAGCTCAGAGCCAGGGCAGCTTTATGTTGCAAGGGAGCCGACCTCAAGTCCGTGCGCTGTATCATTCACCCTGAGTGGCTGTGCGCGCAGAATTTAAAGATGGGCCACGTCATGGACGTGGTGGTAGACTCGGTGAACTGGATCTGCTCCCGGGGCCTGAACCACAGCGACTTCACAACGCTGCTCTACGAGCTGGACAGTCAGTACAGCAGCCTACTGTACCACACGGCCCTCAAGTGGCTGGGCCGAGGGCTGGTCCTCAGAAGGTTCTTCGAATCATTGGAGGAAATAGACTCGTTCATGTCTTCTCGGGGCAAACCTGTGCCACAGCTCAGCTCTCGGGACTGGATCCTGGACCTGGCCTTCCTAGTGGACATGACGACACACCTCAATACCCTGGATGCCTCCCTCCAAGGCCATTCACAGATCGTGACCCAGATGTACGACTTCATCCGGGCCTTCCTAGCGAAACTGTGCCTCTGGGAGACACATCTGGCCAGGAACAACCTGGCCCACTTCCCCACGCTGAAATCTGTTTCCCGGAGTGAGAGCGACGGGCTCAACTACATCCCCAAGATCGTAGAACTGAAGGCGGAGTTCCAGAAGCGCCTGTCGGATTTCAAATCTTGGGAGAGCGAGCTCACCCTGTTCAGCTCCCCTTTCTCCACCAAGATTGACAGCGTGCGGGAGGAGCTCCAGATGGAGGTGATCGACCTGCAGTGTAACACGGTGCTGAGGACCAAGTTCGACAAGGTGGGCGTCCCGGACTTCTACAAGCATCTATGGAGCAGCTACCCCAAGTACAGGAGCCACTGTGCCAAGATGCTGTCGATGTTCAGCAGCACCCACATCTGCGAGCAGCTCTTCTCCATCATGAAGCTGAGCAAGAAAGAGGCGCAGTGGGGCTCAGCGCTCCAGGCCGCAACGTGAGGGGGCGGAAGGCGGGAGCCTGTAATTCCAGTACTGGGGAGGCCAAGGCAGGAAGATCTGACTTCGAGTTTGAGGTCAGCCTGGGCTACCTATCAAGACCCCATTTCAATAGAGAGAAATTGCAGGAAGAGAAAAAGAAGGAAATCTGGCCATTCCTCCATGTGGAGACCTAGAATGTTCCAGACCTAATAGGCTGTGAGACCAGAACAACAGACCATTAAACCTCTTGCTTTAATAAAGATAACCATTAAACCTCTCGGTTTAATAAAGATAATGTTCGGGGCTGGGGATTTAGCTCAGTGGTAGAGCGCTTACCTAGGAAGCGCAAGGCCCTGGGTTCGGTCCCCAGCTCCGAAAAAAAGAACCAAAAAATAAAATAAAATAAATAAATAAATAAAGATAATGTTCCCTCTGCCCCCACTTTGAATTGGGATGTTAATTTACACATCACACCTCTTCAGATGACCTTTGACACCTGTCTGTTGTTCGGAAAAGCCCCTAACTGTTGTAGTTCCAGTCGCTGGCTGCTCTTGGCTTCACTGACCTGTACCACTCCTCCATGCTGTACCGTTTCAATAAACCCACTGTGAAAGATGTGTGTGTTTGTCGGGGGGTGTGCACACATGCAGGTGTCTCCCCCACGTTTCCGGCCTATGCTCTGTGGTCTAGTAAGCTTTCAAGTTTAAGGATAATCAGTCGGCCAGAGATACTGCCCCATATTCTAGAATTCCTCAGCTGGTCTTCCTGCCTGGAGCTAGAAAGGTCAGGCATGAAGTGGAAGATCCTGAGTAACCAACACAGGGTTTAACAGACAGGTAAGTTGAGGCTTAAAGCCCTCCTCCTCCTTTCTCTTCTGTCCTCCTCTCTTCTTCCCTCCTCCTCTCTTCCCCCTCCTCCTTCCTCTTCCCTCCTCCTCTCTTCCCCCTCCTCCTTCCTCTTCCTTCCTCCTCTCTTCCTCCCTCCTCCCTCCTTCCTCTTCCCTCCTCCTCTCTTCCTCCCTCCTCCCTCCTTCCTCTTCCCTCCTCCTTTCTTCCTCCTTCCTCTTCCCTCCTCCTCTCTTCCTCCTTCCTCTTCCCTCCTCCTCTCTTCCTCCTCCCTCCTCCCTCCTTCCTCTTCCCTCCTCCTTTCTTCCTCCTTCCTCTTCCCTCCTCCTCTCTTCCTCCTTCCTCTTCCCTCCTCCTCTCTTCCTCCCTCTTCTCTTCCTCCCTCCTCCCTCCTTCCTCTTCCCTCCTCCTCTCTTCTTTCCTCTCCTTTCTTCCTCCCTCCTTCCTCTTCCCTCCTCCTCTCTTCCTCCCTCCTCTCTTCCTCCCTCCTCCCTCCTCCTTCCTCTTCCCTCCTCCTCTCTTCCTCCCTCCTCCCTCCTTCCTCTTCCCTCCTCCTCTCTTCTTTCCTCTCCTTTCTTCCTCCCTCCTTCCTCTTCCCTCCTCCTCTCTTCCTCCCTCCTCTCTTCCTCCCTCCTCTCTTCCTCCCTCCTCCCTCCTCCTTCCTCTTCCCTCCTCCTCTCTTCCTCCCTCCTCCCTCCTTCCTCTTCCCTCCTCCTCTCTTCTTTCCTCTCCTTTCTTCCTCCCTCCTTCCTCTTCCCTCCTCCTCTCTTCCTCCCTCCTCTCTTCCTCCCTCCTCTCTTCCTCCCTCTTCTCTTCCTCCCTCCTCCCTCCTACTTCCTCTTCCCTCCTCCTCTCTTCCTCCCTCCTCCCTCCTCCTTCCTCTTCCCTCCTCCTCTCTTCCTCCCTCCTCCCTCCTTCCTCTTCCCTTCTCCTCTCCTCCTCCTTCTCCTTCCTCTTCTCTCTTCTTCTCTTCCTCCTTCCTCTCTCCTCCACTTTACTCTTCTTCTGTCCTCCTTTCTTCCTCATACCCTCTCCCTCTTCCTCCTTCAAGACAGGATGTCGTTATGCAGACCAGGCTGACCTTGAGGTCCAGATCTTCCTGCCCAGCCTGCTGCGATCTGGGCTTACAGAAACACTCCATGGCACTTCCTGCAGATTCTTTTTCTACCCTGGAATGTGACTTGGGACCCTGTGGGCGAACAAGTACTGCCACTGTGGAGAGAATGGGGTGTGGGGTGTTCTTCAGTAACCATGGCAACAAGATGTCTGTGGAGCTATGTGGCCAGATATATGGGGGTGGGGGAGGAGACTGGACTGGGAGCTTGTTCTTTTTTTTTTTTTTTTCTTTTTTCCGGAGCTGGGGACCGAACTCAGGGCCTTGCGCCTACCACTGAGCTAAATCCCCAACCCCGGGAGCTTGTTCTTAATTTGTTGCTGTTTCTTCAGACCAGGCATTGATGTCCTCCAGTCGAAGGATGGGGGCAGGGGAATGACCCAGACAAGTCCAACTCAGAGGACATACCCATCAATCTAACTGGAGTGCATCCAGTTCACACACCTTAAAATATGGCCCAACTAGCCAGTTATGGTGGCACATTCCTTTAATCTCCACACTCAGGAGGCAAAGGCGGGTAGATTTCTGAATTCATGGCCTACTGAGAGAATTCCAGGACAGACAGGGCTACCAGAGAAACCCTGTCTTGAAGGAGGGGGAGGAGGAGGAGGAGGAGGAAGAAGAGGAGGAACAGGAAGAAGAGGGGGAAGAAGAGGAGGAGGAGGAAAGAAAAGAAAATGTGGCCCAAAGAACTACGTGCCCATAGGCCCAAGTCGGTGCAGTTCCAAGTGACCTCTGCCTGCTTCCTGATAGATTTGCCCTAAGTAAACTGCCTGTGTCTCCTGGGGTGTGGGTCCCTGTCTCTGATTCTCAAGCCCAGAGACACTGGAGTAAGCCCAGCACTGTGTGTGCACTCAGAGAGACTGATGGTCAGCAGACGGGGACACTCCAACAAGCTGGCAGCCATGGGCGTGGCCCTTGCTCCCTCCTTGGCTTCCCTGCCCACACAAGCCTTTGGGCAGCCTCCCTGGCTAACACATAGCAGGAAACACTAAGGTTGGGACAAGGCAACATCAGCAAGATCAGAAATACAGAGAAGCAACTGTAGGGTAGGGGATGCGCACAGCTGAAATTCTAGTACAGGGGGCTGGAGAGATGGCTCAGCGGTTAAGAGCACTGACTGTTTTCCCAGAGGTCCTGAGTTCAGATCCCAGCAACCACATGGTGGCTCGCAACCATCTGCAATGGGAACCAATGCCCTCCTCTGGTGTGTCTGAAGACAGCTGTACTCACATACATAAAATAAACAATTCTTTAAAAAAAAAAAAAAAAGGATGGAGACAGGATAAGGAGGAGTTCGAGGTCATCTTCCACCACCTAGGCAGTGAGAGGCCAGCCTGACTGACATGGAATCCTGAAACACGCACGCGCACACATGCACGTCCCAAAAGGGGGAGACATCTCATAAGGACTTCACTTTAGGAAACAAACAACAAAACTAAAACCGGTGCACACTTGTAATGCCAGCGTTCAGAAGCCGGAGGCAGGAGGATCAAGGACAGCCTGGGATACATAGCGAGACCTATTTTCCAAGAAGAAACGTGGTGAAAGTGTTTGATCTCTGGAGCAACTGTTGTGGCAGGCCTGCAACGCCAGGTCCTGTTACCAGGCTTGTCTTTTGCAAGCTGTGTGACTTTGTTGTGCACTGGGGTTCCTGGTTTACTTAGGGTTTCTATTGCTGAGATAAAACACCATGATCCAAAGCAAGCTGGGGAGGAAAGGGTTTATTCCGATTACACTTCCACACTGTTCATCGCTGAAAAAAGTCAGCACAGGAACTCAGGCAGGACAGGGACTTCAAGCAGGGCAGAAACCAGGAGGCAGGGGCTGACGCAGAGGCCATGGAGGGATGTTACTTACTGGCTTGCTCAGCTTGCTCTCTTATAGAACCCAGGACCACCAGCCCAGGATGGCACCACCCACCATGGATTGGGCCCTCCCCCATCAATCACCAAGAAAATGCTTTACAGCTGGATCTTATGGTCGCATTTTCCCTCCTTTAAATTTTTTTCAATGTGCATTTTTATTTTATATGCATTGGTATTTTGTTTGCATATATGTCTGTGAGAGGGTGTCAGACTCCCTAAAACTGGAGTTACAGGCCGATGTGACCTACCCTGTGAATGCTGGAAATTGAACCCCAGTCCTCTGGAAAAGCAGCCAGTGCTCTTAACCACTGAGCTATCTTTCCAGCCCCATGGAGGCGTTTCCTCAGCTGAGGTGCCCTCCCTTAGATGACACCAGCTTGTGTCACGGTGACATAGATCCAGTCAGCACGGTTTCTTTGCATTTGGGAATGGAAATACCGGCAAGGTCTTAGAGACATGAAAACAAGGAGAATACCAAGCATTATCCACTAATGACTGCTTTCCGCCACAACCCCGAGACCCCATGCCAAGGTTATGTTGTGGGATGGGGTGGTTTGAGACAGGATCCCACACTGTAACTAGATCTGATCTCGAATTCCCTACGTGGCCCAGGCCGACCTTGAACGTAACAGCAGTCCTCTTGACCTTTGGCTGTGAAATTCCGCCCAGATGTTGGAACACGGACAAGCCCAATTATGGGATGCTGGGAATGGAAGCCAGGCCCTGGTGCATGCTAGTCAAGCACTCTACCAACCAGGCAACATTCTGAGCCCCTAGGACAGTGCTTCTCAACCTTCCTAGTGCTGTACCCCTTAATACAGTTAGTTTCCAATGTTGTGGGGACCCCCAATCATACAATTATTTTCATTGCTACTTCATAGCTGTCATTTTGCTACTTGTATAAATCGTAATATAAATATCTATAAAAATAATATCTGTGGGGGGGGGGTTGGGGATTTAGCTCAGCGGTAGAGTGCTTGCCTAGCGAGCGCAAGGCCCTGGGTTCGGTCCCCAGCTCCGAAAAAAAAAAAAATAATATCTGTGTTTTCCAATGATCTAAGGCAACTTCTGAGAAAGAGTCTTTCGACACCCTCCCCAAAGGGGTCATGGCCAACAGGTTGAGAAACAGTTTCCTTAGGGCGTTCCTAAGACACTTGGCCTTCTGCAAACTTGACCTTGGTCAAGACTAAGGCAGCGGGTAATCAGACCTTTTTTGTTCCTGCAAACCCCCCAGCAACGCTGACTACCTCCTCTCATCCTAGCAATACCCGTGGAGAGAAACCCAGTCCTGTCCTTTGCTGCAGAGTCTGAGTCCATTCCAAACATTAAAGCAGGGTAGGAGCCTCTGACCTGAGGCTATATACAAATATATACAAGGGTAGGGATAGGACCGCCTTTCAGTGCAGCCGCCCCTCACGCGGCGGACGTCAGTTTCCGCTTGGTGCTCTCTGTGCAGCGGTGCAGGATGAGGTCCGAGCTGGGTCTCGGAGGCACCGCAGGCTGTGGTTTGGCGCGCGGAGTCGATGGATTGTCTGCAAACGAAAGTCAGGATCATCAGAAGCCCCAGCCTCCCTGTTGTAAGCTGCCCCAATTTTCTAGTCCTGATCCCACCCCTAGATCTCGCCCCGCCCCTTGGACTACCTCCGCCCTCCAGCCCCGGCCACGCCCCTCTCTGGCGCTCACCCTTTGAGTCAGGGCTCTGCGGCCCAGGTCGCGCCGGGCGTCTGCGCTGCTGCAGGAATCGGACGCTGTTGCGGCGATAGGTGTCCTGGCTGAGGCGCTTCCGAGAACGCTGGTGGATGCTCTGTGCATTGCGGATGGTCGACCTGGCCCAGCAGGACGCAGGTGTCAGTGCCCCGGAGTCCCACTGGAGACACCCCTGGGACCCTAAGCCTGGCTAGAGGGTAGGGTACGGAGAAACTAGGACACCCTGAGATCCTTAACCTGGCCTCAGCAAGTGGGTTCAGAGGGACTGGCACCCCTCAGGTCCTAAGCATATATTTAGCAAGTAGAATGGAGTCAGAGGAACCTGCAGGAGCTGTGGGGGTCACAGATCCTACCCAACCTGTTTCCCACATCCACTTTGGCCATAAACATGACCCTTGCTCTGGGACTGCCCAGACAGGTAGGTACCTACCCAGCCAGAAACCTCCTCTGGTCTCCCTCAGGCCCGCCCCATCAGGACCCATCTCACCTGCGAGGTGGTGCCCCGCGGCTTCTAATCTGTCGCTGGGCCTGGGTTATCTCCTCCCCAGCCTTCTGCAGATACATGGATGGGAAGTAGCCGGTGATGTCCCCTTTCCTGCAAGATGGGTCACAGTGGAGGATCAGGTAGTCACGAGGGGTTGTGCGCACAGAGCTAGGGGGCCTTCAGAGTGCCTAGCCCACGAGGACCGATGCTAGCTAAGGATTTCTTTTTTTTCTTTTTTTTTCTTTTTTTTTTTTTTTCTTTTTTTTTCCGGAGCTGGGGACCGAACCCAGGGCCTTGCGCTTGCTAGGCAAGCGCTCTACCACTGAGCTAAATCCCCAACCCCTAGCTAAGGATTTCAAACATCCACATCCAACCAAGCTGTTTCCTTGCATGCCCAAGCCTGGCATGCCCCAGCCCTCCTGTCCAACTCCGGACAGGGGAAGGAAGCTAGATGTGTGTCTTACAGGTGTGTACTGTGACGCCTTTAAGAGTCTAAGTGTCGGGGCTGGGGATTTAGCTCAGTGGTAGAGCGCTTACCTAGGAAGCACAAGGCCCTGGGTTCGGTCCCCAGCTCCGAAAAAAAAGAACCAAAAAAAAAAAAAAAAAAAAGAGTCTAAGTGTCCTCTGGGTGATGGCAGCTGACACCTTTAATCCTAGCACTCTGGAGGCAGGGACAGGCAGATCTCTGTGAGTTTGAGGGCCAGCCTGGTCTACAAAGCAAGTTCCAGGACAGCCAGGACTGCACAAAGAAACTTTGGAAAAACAAAAACCAAACAAACAAAATCATTTTCCCTCTCGCTTGCTTGCTTTTTTTGTTTGATTGATTGATTGTGGAAGATCCTGGAGATGAAACTCAGTAGCTAAGGAGGACAGAAGACTCTAGAATCACACAGCCAAGTCAGCTCAGAGCCCACATGAGGTCCTCCAAACCCACTCAGATATGTGCAGGGGGAGGAGATGTCTTACCTGACCACCCACCAGCCATCTAGGAGCTTATGAATGACCTCGATGGCTTCACCCTCAGACAGGGACACCTCATCCTCTTCAACAGCAGCGTACGCTTTGATGGTTACATACGGTTCACCTGGTCCGTGGAGGGAACAGCCAGTGAGGCGAGAGAGTCTGACAGCTCTCAGCGTCCTCCAACTGTCTAGCCACTACGACAAGCACACAGCCCACCCCTCAGTCCCCTCAGAGCCACTCCTTCTTGGTTTCCCTTTCTAAGAGGTTTTTTTTTTGGTTCTTTTTTTCGGAGCTGGGGACCGAACCCAGGGCCTTGCGCTTCCTAGGCAAGCGCTCTACCGCTGAGCTAAATCCCCAACCCCTAGTTTTTTAATGATAATATTTTATACACTGTAAGGATAGGACCAAAGGGGGCTGGAGAGATGGCTCAGTGGTTAAGAACACTGGTTGTTCTTCCAGAGGTCCTGAGTTCAATTCCCAGCAACCACATGGTGGTTCACAACCATCCCCAACAGGATCTGATGCCTCTTCTGGTGTGTCTGAGGACAGCTACAGCATACTAACATACATAAAAAATAAATTAAAAAATTTAAAAAAAAAAAAAGGATAGGACCAAAGGCTTGTAATATGAAGTGAAAATGCTCTACCACTGAGCCACGCCCCCAGCCCCTCACTGGAGGATTCAGGGCAGGGACTCTACCACTGAGCCACGCCCCCAGCCCTCACTTGGGGATTCTAGTCAGGTGCTCTACCACTGAGCCACACCCCCAGCCCCTCACTGGGGATTCTAGGCAGGGGCTCTACCACTGAGTCACACCCCCAGCCCCTCACTGGGGATTCTAGGCAGGTGCTCTACCACTGAGCCACGCCCCCAGCCCCTCACTGGGGGATTCTAGGCAGGGGCTCTACCACTGAGCCACGCCCCCAGCCTCTCACTGGGGTTTCTAGGCAAGGGCTCTACCACTGAGCTACACTCCTAGTGCTAGTACATGTTCTCACGTGTGTGTGTGTGTGTGTGTGTGTGTGTGTGTGCGCGCGAGCGCGCGTGCACGCACTTGCACGATGGTTAGGTGTTTTTGTCCCAAGTTGTCATCTGTGAAGTGTAACCTCTATTGAAGTTTCACCAGAATACACCTCTATTAGAATGGGCTGTAAGCAAGTCTGTGGGGCATTTTCTTGATTAACAGGTATGAGAGGGCTCAGCCCACTCAGAGCAGTGCCATCTCTGGGCTGGTGGGCCTGGATTGTATAAGAAAGCAGACTAAACAAGTCAGTAAGTGTTCCTCCATAGGCTGTACTTGAGTTTCTACCTCTAGCTTCCTGCCCTGAGTTACCTCAGTAATCGACCTGTTACATAGAAATGTAACATGAAATAAACCCTTTACTTCCCCAATTTGCTTCCGGTCCGGTCATGGGGGTTATCCCAGCCATAGAAAGCAAAGTAACACTAATACACACCCACACCAGTGCACACACATGCACAATGCACATGTCCACCACACATGTGCACACGTGCACACACACAGATGCCTGAACACATGTGTGCATACACACTGCAATATTTTTTATCAGGGTGTCACCACACATTGCCCAGACTGGGACATGCTCTGCAGCCTGCCTGAGCAGCCTTAGACCTGAGCTCCTCTTGTCTGAACCTCCTGAATAGCTGAGGTAACAGATATGTCCCACCACACCCAGTGGAATCTCTCAGTCTTAAGGCATGATCCAAAAAAAAAAAAAAAAAAATCTGCTTTCAAACTCAGTGCAGGTCATTCAAGCCCTGGAAGTGCCAACTTTACCCTTGGCTTCCTTCCCCAGCCTTTGACAGCTCCACTTCCTGTCCCCCTCCCCCGCTCCGGTACACATCGCTCACACCATCCTGGCTGCCTTTTCTGTGTCCCTCTGCTCTGCCTCCTACTTTTCTGACCAACACAATCGCCATCTACCTAGGCCTCCAAGCTGAAAATAACGGAAGAGCTACTGGCTTCTTCATGACCCCGTACCCACTTTCTCTCCCACACCCCACATTGCCTCAGAGGGCAGGGAGCACCTGCGTAGTTGGGATCGGGGTCCTCTGCCTCATCAGGGCTGTCAAGGGGCTCCAAATAGGATGCAGGGACCCAACCTCGTTTTGTCTTCATCTGGCAAAACCACCAGCCTATGTCGGGGACACAGAGAAGTAAATGAGGGCTGGTGCCTGGCAGCCTTCCGCATCCATGAGGGTGGTGAGGACACAGAGAAGGAGACACCCACTGCTCACACTCACCAACGTCCCCAAACTCCACACCCAAACCCCACCCCAGGAGCTCGAGCTCAGAGCCCTTCGCCAAGAGCATGTGGGACAGTGCCCCGAAATGCAATCTAGGCGTGAGATAGGCCTCAGATGGAGGCCAGAGGTGGCTTGGGCCTCTGCATGAACTCAAAGGCTACATCTGTCCCCCCCAAAGCCGGGCAGGGAGCCTGACCACTCTCGCTTTTCTCTACGACATCCACCACATCTCCCGTCGCCACGGTCATCTCTGTTTTGGAACCCTTCTCGTAGTCAGCGATGGCCCGATAGGTCTGAAGGATGATGGGACCCGTGATGTCTGCGCAGAGGGAGGGCAGGGTGAATGGACACAGCAGGGAGGGCAGCCCCCTGCCAGGACACCGAGGAGAACATGGGCAGCCACCCAGCTCCAGGCGCATGGGAGTTGTCACACACTGCCGACTGGAGATCAGTCAAGCTCACGATGGTGGCCCTGCGTGTACTGAGCACCTAGCACCGTTCACACAAGGAAGGTGCTATGAACTGTGCTCTCAGCAGGTCTAGCCTGGAACTCACTTTGTAGATCAGGTTGGACTAGAACTTATATAGAGCTACCTGCCTCTGCCACCCTAGTGCTGGGACTCAAGGCACCACTATACCTGGCTCTGTTTGTCTTTTGACATAGGGTCTCATGTAGCCCAGGATAGCTCCAAAGTCACTGTGTAGCTAAGGATGACTTTGAACTCCCGATAATTCTCCTGCCTTGGACTGTGCTGGCAAGGACAACCCCAATCTCCATGGTAACATGACCCCAAAGCTCCTCCTCTTCCTCCTCAGTGTTGTCCCCACAACCCCACACTCGAGGTCCTCGATTATGTCCACAGTACCTGAGTACCCCCACCCCCTGGGTGCCTCTGTCCCTGGGCACCTCTAGCCCTCTTACCAGCTACATTATTCTTGCCATCTTTGGCCGTCAGGTATGTCTCTGGCTTCTTCACCCTGGAGAAAGAACAGGCAATATGGAGCAGACCAGAAGGGAAGGTTTCAGGCTACACCTGCAGGAGGACTTCCCAATAGAAGAAGGAACCTGGGAAACGAAGGTCACCACAGAGAGAAGGTATCCACTGGCCCAGCCGTGAGAGTGGAGGAACGGCACAGATTGTCTTACAAGTGAGGGGTTGTCTATGCAGCCAAGCTCAGGAGGGGACACACAGAGGAAGCTCAGTGTACTGCAATCCCTAGGGAGATGGCCCATCTCTGCCAGATAGACAGAGATGTCTGGCCTGGGAGGGGCTCCCACGAGCTCCCAGGGGGTCCCTTCTGGCCCCTCCAGAATTCCCCATAGTGACATGAGCCTGTGTAGCTGCAGTGTTGGCCAGGTTCCAAGGCACAGGTTTAGTGCACTGTCAGTGGGGCAGTCCCTCACCCTCTCTGAACTTGGGGCTCCCCACCCTCTGCCTTCTGTCCCCATGGCCCTTCCCCCAGGGAGGTGGCTACTCACTGGCTGTCATTGGGCAGCTTCAGGTCATCGGGCCGCACTTTGAAGAAGTTCAAGAGGTGTGGGCAGCGGGAGATCTTCACGGGCAGTCCCATGAGGCTGTTGAAGTACTCGGTGAGCGTTCCCTGGCGGCTCTCCGCTGCACGCTGCCCATCATACCACCTGGGAGCTGCGTGGGGGCACCAGAGAGCGGTGAGCACACGCACACAAAGTCAAGTCCAGAAAGGGGTTTTGGAGAGCAGAGGAGGGCCCCCCCCGGGGGCTGGGGACCCTGCTGAGGGGCTCAGGCTATATGCTCTCACCTGGGAGGTGAGGGATGACTCTGTTTTCTGTGTGGATCTCACCGGCCTCAATGGGGAACATCTCCTTTAACATTTTCTAGATAGAAGAAGAAAACCTGGGCTGGGGCTCTCTGTGGTCGAGTGCTTGCCTGGTGAGCATGCACCCTGAGTGTTGCATAAATGGGGCGTGGGGGTGCACCCACTCAGGAAGTGAGGCAGGAGGATCAGAAGTTCATCTTTATTGTGTAGTGAGTTTGAGGCCAGTCTTAGATACACCAGAAAGAAAAAAGGGGTGCTCCAAAAGATCTAAGTTGGAGCCGTTCATAAGACTCATGGGGGGGGGGCGGGTAGCCATTAGGTACACATATTCTCTCTCTCTCTCTCTCTCTCTCTCTCTCTCTCTCTCTCTCTCTCTCTCGTGTGTGTGTGTGTGTGTGTGTGTGTGTGTGTGTGTGTGTGTTTTGGGGGGAATCTGCCTGACCCTGTCACATTCATTCATTCATTTTGAAACAGGGTTTCACTGTGTAGCCCAGAAAGTCACTAGGTAGCCCAGGCTAACCTCTTCAGATACACGCTGAGCTCGAGGTCCACAAAGGGCAGAACCAAAGCTGCGGAGAGAATCGCCCCTCCCCCAACACTCACATGGAACTCGTAGATCTCGGTGAATTTTCTGTAGACCACCTTCTCCGACAGGTCCTGCCACTTAACCAGGAACATGTACACCTGAGGGCCATTAGAGCGGAGAGGGCCTCAGCACCCACGAGGGCAGAGCTATGCCCCTGGGCTGCCTTTTAGCCTTGGACGAAAGGCTGAGGGGTTGTGGCCAGGCAGTCTTTGGGGGTTCTGCTACATTGTGAGACCTGTCTAAAAATATCCCTGCCATTGTCTCCGGGGCAGGACATGAAGAGAGCACCCAGGGTGACCGCTGTCACCTCTTCTGGTGTGGCTTTGGTTTACAAAGTCACTCTCTCAGTGTGGAATGACTCAGACTATTTATATTTAGAGAGAGCGACAGGGAGGGAGGACGGGAGAGACTTGGCTCTTACTGCTAAGTGTCCCAGGTAAACACCTCACAAGTACTAGGCGGCATCATCTCTGGCCAGCCTTTGGCCCTGCAGACCCAGTGATAGAGTCTAGATATATGGGCAAATATTTCTCCACTTCATCTCCCTAGGGCAAAGGGGAGACCTCGTCCCTCCTGGTGATGTCACCTCCTGGGATTTAAACTCAAGCGTAACCAACATCATAGAAGAAGAGAGACAAAAAGCCACAATCTACAGGCCTTGCGGCCGTGCAGGGCCTCTCCCAGAGCTGACTAGACGGGAGGTTTCCTGGGAGGAGTGAGCCTTAGTCCTAGGCACTGGACAGAGGGTGGTGACACTGGAGCATGGATAGGGGCTTCGTGTGAGGACAGAGAGGGAGGCAGCTGGGGATGGTGCACAGGGGTGTCTGCCCACCACGGCAGGGTCCTCTGTAGACACCCAAGAGAAGCCTAAAGCCCAAGGATAAAAAGAGCCCTGTGCCTGAGGGGTCCCCACCTCCGTACATCTTCCTCTGGTCCCCTCCCTCAATATCCTCCCCCTGTCCCCTTCCCCTCATATCCTTCCTCTGGTCCCCCTCCCCCATATCCTCCAATATCCTCCCCCTCATATCTTTCCCTGTTCCCCTCCCCCCATATCCTTTCCTGGTCCCCAACCTTCCCGACCCTCCCCAGGTCCTCCCTCCCCATCACATCCTTCTCTGGCCCTCCTCCCCCTCCTCTCCTTCCCTGGTCCAGGTGGGTTTTGGGTGGCACCAGGGTGACAGCGCTGTCCCCACTCTGCACTCCTGCAGGGCACTCTTGGACTACTTACATAGTGTTGGCTGGGGACGAAGCGTTTCTCGAAGCCCAGGAGGGCGATGTGGCGAATGAAGGTGTCCCCCATGGCTGGGCAGTGGCAGGGCCACTTCTCCCTATAGCTGGGGCCGGGCCCTAAATACACTAAAAAGAAGAAGTGGTTTCTGTTGCTCGGGGTGGGGGAGGGTGGGGAGGATGGGGAGGGCCCACGAGGCTCTTGCTTAGTCTTTCACTTTCTGGGGACTGTTGAGCTGACAGAGCGTTGGGGCAGCCATGCGCACAGAAGGGCAGAAAGCCTGTTCTACCTACCGCCCATCGCTCAGCCCCAGGTACCTGGGCCTCTCTACAGTTCTGAGCCACCCCAACCGCTCCCATTCCAGGGCCTTGGCACCAGCCCTGTCCTTCCTTTCCCGTGTTCCATTTTCCGTATCTGTATCTCCCCACCTCATGCCCACTAAGTCTCTCCTTGAGGCGTCTGAATAACCTCACACAGAACAGCAAACTTGGGGCTGGAGGGATGACTCAGCAGTTAAGAGCACTGACTGCTCTTCTAGAAGTTCTGAGTTCAAATCTCATCACCCACATGGTGGCTCACGACCATCTGCAATAGGATCCGATGCTCTCTAATGTCTGTTAGTGTACTCATATTAGTAAAATAATAAATATTTTTTAGAAAAGCCTGTGATTCCAGTGGTAGGGAGGCGGAGTATCAGGAGTTCAAGGCCAGCTTTAGCTATATAGGGAGTTTGAGAATACATGAGATTATCTTTAGAAGTACTACAGGACTGGGGCCATGGCTCAGCTGATAAAGTCCTTGGCATACAAGTCTGAGCCTATCCCTAGGACCCACATTAAAGAAAAGCTCAAAATCCTGTGTGTGTGCGGGGGGGTCATGTATGTGGTGTGTGTGGTATGGTGTGTGGGTGGTGTGGTGGTGTGTGTGTGTGGTGTGGTGTGGTATGTGTGTGTTGTGGGGTGTGGGTGGTGTGTGGTATGTGGTATGGTATGTGTGTTGTGTGTGTGGTGTGTCTGTGTGTGTGGTGTTCGGTGTGTGTGTATGTGTGTGTGTGTGTGATGTGTGTGGTGTGTGTGTCTGTGTGTGTGGTGTGTGTGTGTGGTGTGGGGTGTGTGTGTATGTGTGTGTGTGTGGTGTGGGTGGTGTGCGGTGTGTGTGTATGTATGTGTGTGTGTGTGGTTGGGTGGTGTGTGTGTCTGTGTGTGGTGTGTGTGTATGGTGTGGGGTGTGTGTGTATGTGTGTGTGGTGTGCGGGTGGTGTGGTATGTGTGTGTGTGGTGTGTGTGTGTGGTATGTGTGTATGTATGGTGTGGGGTGTGTGTGTGTGGTGTGTGTGTGTGTGTGTGTGGTATGTGTGTGTGTGTATGGTGTGGGGTGTGTATGTGTGTGGTGTGTGTGTGTGGTATGTGTGTGTGTGTATGGTGTGGGGTGTGTGTGTATGTGGTGTGTGTGTGTATGTGGTGTGTGTGTGTGGTGGTGTGTGTGTGGGTGGTGTGGTGTGTGTGTGTGGTGTGTTTGTGGTATGTGTGTGTGTATGGTGTGGGTGGTGTGTGTGTGTGGTATATGGTGTGGTGTGTGTGTTGTGGGGTATGTGTGTGTGTACGGTGTGTGTGGTGTGTGTGTATGGTGTGGGGTGTGTGTGTATGTGTGTGTGGTGTGCGGGTGGTATGGTATGTGTGTGTGTGTTGTGTGTGTGTGGTATGTGTGTATGTATGGTGTGGGGTGTGGGGTGTGTGTGTGTGTGTGTGGTGTGTGGTGTGTATGGGTGGTGTGGTCTGTGTATGGTGTGGGGTGTGTATGGTGTGGGGTGTGTGTATGTGTGTGTGTGTGTGTGGTGTGTGTGGTGTGGTGTGTGTGGTGTGTGGTGTCTGTGTGTGTGTGTGAGCGTGTGTGTGTGTGTGTGTGAGGGCTGGTCCCTGTGGAGATCAGAGGCATGTAGATGCAGTTACAGGCAGTGGTGAACCAGCAGACATTGGTGTTCAGTACTGAAGTCAGATCCCTCTGCAAGAGAAATAAGCACTCCCAGCCACAGAACCCTCCCCTTAGCCTGGTGGATGCTCCTGGAACTCACTCTTAGACCAGGCTGCCTCCAACTCAGAGGTCCACCTGCCTCTATCTCCCCAGTGCTGGAATTAAAGGCCTGGGCCACCGCTGCCTGGCTTCTGTGCTCTTAATCCTAGCACTAGGAAAACAGAGTCAGGGGCTCTCTGGGACTCACTGGCCAGCCAGCCTAGCCTCCAGATAAGGTGTTTTTTTTTTTTTGTTTGTTTGTTTGTTTGTTTGTTTGTTTGTTTTTTGAGCTGGGGACCGAACCCAGGGTCTTGCGCTTGCTGGGCAAGCGCTCTACCACTGAGCTAAATCCCCAACCCCCAGGTAGGTTTTAAGTCAGTAACAGACACCGTCTCAGAAACCAAGGTGACTCGGCAGAGATGACGTCTGCACCCACATAGGTAAGACAGCATCTGACCATGTACTAATCCTTCAGAGTTTGACTTCTCCTCAGCCTGGAAGGGAACTTGGGAGCCTACCATGGTGGCAAGTGTCTTTAATCCCTGCAATGGAAGAGCTAGACTCTAATGTCACCAACAGTGTGGCGAAGGAGAGACAAAAAGCCACAGTCAGCAGGCCTCTTGCTTGTAGAGCCTCGCCCTGAACTGACTAGGATTTCCTGAGAGGAGTAAGCCTGGGTCCTTCGTGCTGGGTTGGAAGTGGTGACATTCAGCAGGGGGGACTGATTATGAAGACAGGGAAGCAGCTGGGCAGAGTACATCAGGTACATATGAGTTCCAGGCCAGCCAGAGATATAGAATGAGTGACACAGTTTTAAAAAGTGTCAGGGCTGATCCAGGCGGTGGTGGCGCACGCCTTTGACCCCAGCACTCAGGAGGCTGAGGAAGCGTCTGAGTTAGAGTCTAGCCTGGTCTACAGAGTGAGTTCCAGGACAGCCAGGGCTACAAGAGAAACCTGTTTAGGAAAAAAAAAAAATAGTGGCAGAGGTGTGGGTGGGAGGAAAAGGCAGTACCTGTGGCCTCTCTCCTATTTCACAGTGGGTGGCTCAGAAGCTACCAGGTCACCAGGGTCACACAGGTCTCAAGACTTCTGTCTACAACCTGGCCGGCCAATGCTGTGCCTACTTGCAATGACTCTGTCTAGGACTCAGAGAAAGTGGGTGGGGCCAGGTTATGGTACAGTCTAGAGACTCCAAAATTACAGGCCCTTTACCTCTGAGCCCCCCAAGCTATATCACTGATCGTTCTTGTCATTTTGGGACCATTCAGGCTAGCCCAGAACGCTCAATCTTGCTCTCTAGGTCTCCAGATTTGGGGTGGTGGTGCGGGGAACCTGTGTGGATACACCCAGCCCTCGGTGAGTTCTACGACAGTAAGGGGCTGAGACTAGCGATAGCCCAATGGCTGGTTCTCAAATGCTACTCATCTCAGTCTCTAACGGCGCGGTCTGGAAAGTCCAGCAAAAACACCAGGCTTGCTGTTTGGGCTGTGGAAAGTTCCTAGGGTGTCTTGGGCAGGCTCACCATCAGCCCCCGGCACTTCCTTCTTGTCTTGTGGGCACTTGCGTAACTGCAGACAGTGGGCCTGTCTGGTGGCCCGAGCCCCACACACAGCCACCTTCCTCCTCCCCCGCCCTCCTGAGACCTCACCCTCTCCTTTATCTCCCGCTCCCTTGAGAAAGAGGCAACACGTGATTTTTTTTTTTTAAGTGTTTCACCTTGTGATTGATTACCTCTGTAAACAGGGCCAGTTTTCCTTACATTCTCTCTCTTTTGTCATGGCAAACGGTTTATTTTCAATACCTGTGTACTACTTTACCTTTTGGTCTTTAGAAATGGTCCCATGTCTTCCAACTTGAACTCCAGATCCTTCTGCCTTCCCGAGTGCTGGGATTAACAAGTGTGTACCCTTTCGGCCTTTTACACTTTTGATATTGTATTTATTTATTTGGCAGGGGTTGTGGGGAGTTGTTCTGTGCGCCAGGATCAGGAGTCCGATCTTTCCTTCCACCATGTGGGACCTGGAGTCAGTGCCTTGCCCCACTGAGCCATCTCCCAGCCATCTTTTTTTTTTTTTTTTTAAGTGAAGTGAGGATAGTGAGTGTAGCTTGGTTGAGAAGCATGTGCTAGGGCATGTACCAGGTCCTAGGTTCAAAACTCCTCCTGAGACAGCTCAGCGTTGGAGGGCATGCTGTTCTTGCAGACACCCATGTAGATACCCTCTTCTGACTTCATAGGCGCACACACGGTGGGGGGATAAAAGGGCTTTAAAAACTTCCTGCCTCTCCCAAATTACAGAGGACAAGCAAACAAAGGAAGCCATGGATAAAAGATGTTTTGGGGAGACAGAATGTTTTAACTTTATTGTGACATGTATCAAAGAATATCCATCAAGACTCACTTTGCATTATAACGCCTTGGCTGTTATAAAGATTTTGGTGTATGAGCATGTGACTTCCGGGGTGTTTGTCCACCATGTGCACACCTGGTGCCTTCAGAGGCCAGGGAGGGCATTGAGTCCCCTGGGGCTGGAGCTGCCTGCCTTTGCCTCCCAAGTGTTGGGATTAAAGGTTCCACCACCACTGCCCAGCCATATTGTTTATTAATAATGATTTATTTTTACTCATGTGCATGTGTGTATGAATGTACACCACCGGTGTGCTAGCGACCATGGAGGTGAAAAGGGGACAACAGGTTCCTTGAACCTGGAGCCACAGGTGGGTGCTGGGAACTGAACTCAGCCAGCTCTCCTAAGTACTGAGCCATCTTCCCAACCTCTCAGGCCCATATCCTTTAATTACTGGCCTTGGGGTGATGTGAATGAATGATTGAACAAACGAGTGAATGGGGGCACAAACCCAAGGCCATGCCAGGCAGAGGCGTCAGGCCTTCCTGCTCTGGCCGTAGGACATTGACCTGTCTACCACTCTGCCCTCAGCCACACTTGGCTTTCCTCAGACCAGAGGCCAGGCTGGTCTTTTCCTTAACCAGGAAATCCCCCAGTCTAGACAGGGACACACCCTAAAAAGTAGCTTGCTGTCAGGAGATGAGGACAGTGAAGTGGCCTCAGGGACCTTCTATTGGAAGGAACTTGGGGCTTCCTCAGATCGAAACAAACCTGCCTTGGCACATTTAATGTAAAATTCCTGCTGCTGCTTCTTCAGTTCTCCTCCTCCTCCTCCCCCTCCCCCCCTCCTCCTCCACTCTCTCCTCCATCCTCCACAGGGTTCCTTTATGTAGCCCTGGTTGTCCTGGATCTTGTTCTGTAGACCAGGCTGGCCTCTGCCTCCCAAGTGCTGGGATTAAAAGTCTTCTTCCCCCATACTACCCGTTCCCTGCCCAGCCTCTTGCTGCTTCTTAATGAGTGACCAGCAATCTTTGGATTTCCCAGAACCCCCAGGAAGATAAACATGGTTCAATGGTTGGGTTCTGTTGAGCGAGGCTGTGAGGTGAGCAGGCTCATGGAAACGCCACTTTTTAGCCTTTGAGACTTGGGAGACTTTATTAGCAACATGGGATGGGATGGGTTCTGCCAGGGGAGAAGTGTGAGGCCTCAGAACATCCAGCAGTTGCAGAAAATCCAACTCAGGATACTCCTCAGATCCAACATTGGGGGCTCCCTTCTCAGGCCCCCCCCCACATTCCATATTTGGGTTTTAAATAGAGCCTGGCTGTGGGCACTGTGCCCTGCAGCCTGATTCACAGGATTACCTGGGCACTCAGACTCTCATCCAGCATGTCTCTCAGCAATCTTGCTCACGCTCTGGGCCAGTTAGTTTCCTTATCTATAAAATGGCTCAGCCATTTTGCCCACTTTATGGGCTCTTAGGAGTTGGAAATAAGGCCTGGCAAATGTTGGCCAGAAATTGGGCAAGTAGTAGAGAGGGAGGCGTCGGGGTTGCTGTTATGAGACAGGGTTTTCCTGTATAGCCCTGGCTGTCCTGGAACTCCTGTAGATCAGGAAGCCTTGCAACTCAAAGATCTGCCTGCCCCTGTCTCCTGGGTGCAGGTATTAAAGACATTCACCACCAGCAGGTTCTATTGACACTGTGTGCCCTGGGCCAAGTGAATAAGCCTCTCTGGGCCCTATCTTCCTAAATATTACATATAGAACAGATCTAAGACAGACCGTGTGTGTGTGTGTGTGTGTGTGTGTGTGTGTGTGTGTGTGTGTGTGTGTGTATTTTGTGTTCCCAAGCTGGCCTAAGGCTGAGATTGCTTTGTTTGTGGGCAAACAAAAGTGCTGGGCAGGCACTCTACCCACTGAGCTGCATCTCACCGTCAACTGTAAAGGGTGTTGGGACACCTTGCTTTCCTTGTCACCCCATGAGCTACTGTGACAAGATCTGCTCTCTCCCTGTTGGCCACCAGGCAGAGCTGCTAGTTACGTACTCTAGGGTGGTAACATTTTGAAAGGCGAGGTCTCACCATGCCTGGGTTGTGGTACTGGAACCCAGGGTTCTGTGTATGCTCTGCAAGCATTCTAAACACCGAGTCACATCCCCAGCCAACAGCGCTCTCGCTTTCTCTCTCCATTTATTGGGGAGGGCGGGTAGCAAGGCACACATAAGCCAGTGTAGAAGTCAGAGGAAAACATGTGGGAGTCAGTTCTCTCCCACGTGGGTCCTAGGCACAGAACTCAGTCCTCGGTCTTAAACTAATGGAGTGGGGCAGGTGTGCTGGCCTGGCCCCCACGTCTGGCAGGAAATGAGACTTGAGAGGTAAGGAAGTGGGTGGAAAGAGCTGGAGATGGCTCCATGGGTAAGAGCACTAACTGCTCTTCCAGAGGACCTGGGTTCAATTCCCAGCACCACAAACCAGGCCTTTCAAAATGTTACCATCCTAGAGTACGTGACTAGCAGCCCTGCCTGGTGACCAGCAGGGAGAGAGCAGATCATGTCCCAGGAGCTCATGGGGTGACAAGGAAAGAAAGGTGTCCCAACACACTTTTACAGTTGACGGTGAGATGGTGCTCTGTAATGAGATCCGATGCCCTCTTCTGGTGTGTCTGAAGACAGCGCAGTGTACTTATAGATAATAAATAAATAAATAAATAAATAAATAAATAAATAAATCTCTTTTAAAAAAATCCTGTTCCACCTTGTTAGAACTTGACAGAACTGGCTTTGGTAGGCATGCAGATGTCCACAATTCATAAAGCCCATACACATTAAAAAACAAACTTTCTGGAAGCAATGGTTGGGGGTGCAGAGTTTAAGTTCTTAGGCTGGCTGAGCCCTACTCCCCCAACCTAAGCCTGCTCCCCAAGTCTCTCCATCTTGTGGTCACTCTTTCAGAAAGAACTGTAGACAGATGGCCAGGGACGGCAGCTGAGACACCAAGAGCTGGTGGGAGGGCGGGTCCCTTACAGACTGGGCTACACAAGGTGACTAGGAAGGGTGTGGATCAGGAAGTGGGCTATACCTTCTCATACTGCATACGGGGACCCACCAGGCTGTCCCCAAAGGACAGAAGCCGCTACTGAAGTGGGCTCCGTAAATTCACCAGGATCAAGGTTCTGAAATCCTGTGGTTCTGAGTGCAGGCCACTTGACCTTGTCCCTGCTCTCAGAGGGCTGGCATTACAGGCCTCTACAACTGTACTCAGCTCAAGTGTCTTTCTTATCACTGGTTTTTTTGAGACAGAGTCTCCTGCAACCCGGACTAGCCCTGGACTCACTAGTAGCTGAAGATGACCTCGAACTCCTGAGTTTTTGTGCCACTGTCTCCCGAGAGGCATGAGCTGGCTTCCAGCTTGCCCTTTTGAGAGCACACTGCCTGAGCTTTTGTTGTTTTTGTTGTTTTGCAGACACAGCTGGGCCTTGGTCTCCCGCCTCCACTCTTGTGAGTACTGGGATCACCGGCCTGCTCTTCCAAGCTTGGCTCTACCCCGCCGGTCTCTACGGAGCCCTTTCTTTACCTGGAGAGAATAACCACAATTTTCAGGGGCAGTTTCAGTTGGCTGGCATTACATAGTAAATCTCCTGGCTGGAGACACTGAAGCGTCTACAAGCAGGCCCTGCCCCTCTCTCAGTAGGAGCAGCCTGGACACAGCCAAGAGGAAGGTGATAAGTACAAGGCTCATTTTTGTTCCCTCTGCGACAGGAAACGCCTTACCAATCGGCATTGTGTCAGCTGAGCTTTCTGCACTGGGCCTTCCTCAAAACCAGACCACAAGATACAAGGGTAGGTGGGGCAGGTGAGGAGACCACCTACTAGGTGTCAGCGCACTTGGCTAGAGGCAGGGTCACTGGGCAGCGGTAGAGGGTCTATTGGGCCATGAGTGTTGTAGTCCCGCTCCGCTGGCCTCCAACTGACAGCAATCCTCCTGTATCTGCCTACTGAGACTGGGTCAAATCCAGCCAGGACTGGTCTTGAACTTAGCAGAGAAAGCCCCAGCACTCCTGGCTACCCAGCCCCGCCCCTGCTGCACCCCAGCCCTGGCTTCTGTAGCAGTGGCACAGAACTCAGGTTCCTGTGCATCTAGGCGAGCACCCTACTGACACAGTCAGTCACAGTCACTGTCACATCCCAGCCACGACAACTTTACGGGTGGCTATGACCCTTTCCACTCCGCTGTCACCTACCAGCCTACCTAGGGCAGGCAGCCGTTACGTCACCCACCTGTAAATAAGCCATGTCTGACCCAGGGCAGTTCTACTCCCTGCTGTGGTGAGGGTAACGTCTCCAAAGGCCCACAGAATGAAAGCTTCATCTTGGCCCTGGTACCAATGGAAGATGCCAGAAGCTGGGGGGAGGGGGGGAGTTTGGTGAGAAGAAGATGGATGCTAAGAGGGTGTGGCCCCTGAAAGCAACATTAGCTCCTCTTGTTTCTCCTTCTGCTTCCTGGCTGCCCTGGGTGAGCAGCACCTCGAGGGCCTCTGTGCCGTCACTGAATACTGACTGTTGAGGCCTAAGAGCATTCTGAAGGACGGATCTCGGGTAAGGGAGGACTCTGTCCGCTGACTGGCTCTCTTAGGCCTCATGCTCCCATGGCGGCTGACCAGGAAACGGGCTGTACGGTGTATAAGGTCCCATGAGGGGCAGGGGAGCCAGCACACTTGCCCCTCATGTCCCCGGCCACCCTCAACGGGCATCATCTTCCACATCCTCCAGCAGGGACTTGAGGGCTCCCCGGTGGGGTGGCTCTGGCCTCAGAGTTCTCCTCATCTCCAACATGTGTGAGGGCTGGGCACAGCTCCCGCTCGACAAACCAGTGGTTTCTTCAGAAACACCAGAAGCGTGGCGAACCCCACCAGCCCACACCCACCTCCCCAGGTGCTCACGAAGACAGCGTGAAAAGAAGGAGTTTGCGTGTGAAAGGCATGGATGGATTTTATTTATTACCCTATATCTACAATCTGAGGTAAAATATAAGGAACACATAAAATGCCTATTTCTGCTACCGTGTGATATAATTTCCCATGGTGAACATCGTGGTGACGCTACTGAGAGCGGTGCCCTCACACCCTCTAACTGCTGAGAGCTGCTGCCTTATACAGTGGCATCGTCTGCGAGCTCCCACGTGGAGCCCCACAGAGGGCGAGGACACCAAGGTACCCCACTCCCCACCCTGGCACCGAGGCCAGACAGGTGGTTAGAGACAACCAACCAGGCAGACACAAGGCCAGCCTGACTCCACCCAGAGCACCCCAGGTCACTGCAGGTCCTGGTGGTTAGGGAGGGTTGAGTCATCCAGCTGCTCAAGCATGCACACCTGACCACTGGCCTCTGACCTTCTGGATATGCCCAGAAATTTACTTGCTGCAAAGTAACCTCGAGAGAGACTCCGAGGTCAGCCTCTCCAGTTGCACTCGGACGCACTGGCTGCTCACTGGCCGGCTTTGCTTTGAATGACAGTGAGGACAGAGGACTCATAATGGAACTCGGGAGGAGGCTTAGTCACATACACAGACAGCAGCCCTCCCCTGGGCAGGAGGGGGAGCTGAGTGCAAGATCACGGAACTGGTTTTCAATAGAAAAACTAACGCACTGACTAGCACAGGGGTTTCCTTCCCTGCGGAAGCCAAGATGCTCTGGAGGAATAGCTCACTGACGGGGATACGCCCCTCAGCCCAAGGCTCTGCCCGATGCATGAGAAACCCTAAGAGTCGTCCCTGCCATCCCCGCCTCCTTCCAGCACTGCTGCAAAATCCTTCTAGTGCATTCCCAAGCCAGCCAGGCACGCGCATCTCATCACGCTATGTAGTTCAATTCACAGAACTGCTGAGAAAGTAGACATTTCTATCTAAAAGTAGAAAAGAAGGTTTGTATAGAAGGTATTTCTGTTATACAAGTATATTACAGAGCTGGCCGGAGCGGGTCCGAAAGCTCTTCTCCACCACTCACGCCGGGAGCCGAACTGCAGAGAAACAGACAAGCAGGCAGGGGTGAGTCACATGACGGGGCCTGACCACCTCCTGTCACACACTCTGTAGCCATCTGATAGAAGTAGAAGCCCTGACGAAGTTGTGAAAGACGGGAAAGCCTGAGCCTGTGATCTGACAGGGTAAGGCACAGCCCACCATGGCAGAAGGCAGGCTGGGGCTGGGTCACACTGTGCAAGGCAGCAGCTGATGGGGCTGGGCTTGTGACTGGCCTAAGGAGGTCAGAGAGGAGGCAACCTTGGGACGCAGGCTCAAAACAAGCATGTCTCTTTCAAGGAAGACTACCCTACCCCACCCTGAGACAGGGTCTGACCACGGAGCCTGGCTGGCCTGGAACTCACAAGACACCCACCTGCCCCGCCACCTCACTTGACTCAGACACATCTCTGAGTGAGAGAAACCCCTGGGCCACCTGTCCCGAGGGTGGCCTCCCATCTCACAGCTAGAGCAGAGGGCTGTCTACACATTGGCTTGCATGGACGAAGGGCAGCTGGGGCAAGGCTCTTACCCTGGAGAGCCACGGTCTACCACGTGGGGTCTGGCTCCTGCTTGATCTGTGAGCTCCCATCTGTCTCTTTGATTTCTACAGAAGAAGCAAAGGGGTAACAGGGGGTTAACTGCTGGTGCAAACCTGCTTGCCAGTAAGGCCAGCCATGTGAACCTAAGATCTGCCTGAAACCCTCCGACGAGGCTTCTGCATAATGTGATTTTGTTATGGAATCCTGGGCCTTACAAATGCTTGCCAAGGGTTCTCTGTTGAGCCACATCCAGCTCATGACTTCATTTCCAAGTAACAGATTCCATATTGTTTTGTATTTACGGTCCTGTCCTGTCTAAGGTACAGGGACCGAGAATTTAGCCAGAGCCACACAGGGAGAACAGAGAGGAAGCCTGTCACAGTGTTCATGGAAGAAATCTTATCAGTGTGGGGCTGGAGAGATGGCTCAGCAGTTAAGAGCACTGGTTGCTCTTCCATGGGACCCGAGTTCAACTCTCACCATCTGTAACTCTTACTTCAGAGGGGGTGTCTGATGCCCTCTTCTGGCTTCCTTGGGTACTACATACACATATAAGCAGGCAAAACACCCACATATATATATCATATATATGATATATATTATATATATTAATATGTATATATTAATATATATATTAAACCCAATCAACTCACTAAGAAACTAAGACACAGAGCATGAGAGTAGGAACAGCACCGCCCTTACCTTCTGTTGCTGGAACTTCCAACTGGCTTGCCTCAGCTGATTCTAAAGAGAAACACATCAAGTGTCATTTGACCCGTTTTCAAAGGTTACTGTTTAAAGAGACTTGAAGGAGAGGAGGAGGAAGAGGAAGAACACCCAAGGACAGAAACAGCCTGACAACTTCCTTTTTATTGTAATTATTTGGTTATTTTGTCTGCGTGTGTGTCTGTACCGTGCATGTGTCTGATGCCTTAGGTAGCCCCTGGAGACAGAGTCAGAAGACAGTTAGTTCTAAGCTGCCATGTGGTTGCTGGGATTTGAACTCAGGACCTCTGGAAGAGTGGGCAATGTTCTTAACCACTGAGCCATCTCTCCAGCCCAAGCCTGTCAGCTTCTGGCCTCCACATGCGTGTGCACACATACCCCTGCCTAAGCACACACTTACACTGGCAGATGTCACGGCCTTGAGCGCCATGACGTCATGGATAACCTGGGATCATGGGTTTACACAGGGTGTGGCTTACAATTGCCACCCTGTAAAACTGAGTGTGTGCTCTGACGGTACGCAGGTACAGCATGAGCCTCGGGGGACTGGGGCAACCATGTAAGCAGTATGTACCCCCACTGCGCTCTCCTCACCTTGTATCACAGGGCCTTCAGACTCATTCTGATCAACCAGCTCTGTAACGAAAGGGGACAGACAGTTTAGATGGCTGTGACGTCTGACCAGGCTGAGTTTTGATTCTGTGCCTCTAGTGTAAGAGTGGAAGAGAGACGGACTTAGCAGGTAAAGGTGACTGCCTGCGAACCTGACAGACAGCTCAGTCACTGGGCCGGCCCCACACAACGGAAGGAGAGAAGTGAGTACACAAGTTGTCGTCTAACCACTGACCGGGAAATGACCCCAGGACCCCACATACAAATGAATAAATAAAAAAGGGGAAAGAAAAAGAAGGAAGGGACACCAATGGTCCTGGCTAGATGCCACCAAAATCATGACTTTCGCAGCAGCCAGCACACACTGAAGCCAGAGGCCTGCACAAGGCCAAGAGTGAGGCTGAGACAGGAGCCCACAAGCAGTGGCTCGCACCAGACTGCCCTTCAGAAATTAAAACCACACACAGAACAGGAGAGCTGGTCATGCTGTGAGACTCAGGAGGCAGAGGCAGGGGGATCTCTCTGAGTTCCAGGCCAGCCACAGTGATACGTAAGAGCTGTCTTTTAAAAGAAAGACAGATGAACTGAAGTTTGCAAGGAAAATTCAACAAAAAAAATCACTGTGTGTGTATGAAGTTTGTGTGAGCACACGTGCCACAGCGTGCATGTGAGGCCAGAGGGCAGCCCTGGGCCTGGGCCTCTCCTCCCTCCTGTACGTGAGCCTGGGGATGGAAGTCGGCTTTGCCAGTGGAGCCACCAGCTTCTGCCCCCGTCTTTGTGGGGATAGGGTCCCATGTGGCCCAGGCTGGCCTCAGACTCTCCACACAGCGGACTCCAGCCTGATCCTCCTGCTTCCGCCTCCCAAGCACTGGAACTGGGTTTCCTCCTTTGCGCCTGGCACGTTTGTGCCCTACAGTCCCCTGAACTCTGATGCATGGAGTTCAGGATAACAGCGGCCAAATGGCTTACTAAGCCAGGCAGGAAGTAGCTTTCCAAGTTCCCCCTAGAGTGAGCGAGCCTTTAGAACCGTCTCAGCCCACCCCCAGTTAACAAGTCCGACTAAGTGAGGACGAGGGAAGGGGCAAACAACACAGCCAGTGTCACAGGCAGGCAGGGCACTGGGGACGGGTGACACAATGGATGACCGATGTGTTATCTCGTAGGCTGCGCCTGCACCACACCCACAGACACTCACATGCCCTCCCAGATCCCCAGAAAAAAGACAAAAAAGCAAAGCTGCGTGGATACTCACGGTTATTAATCACCAGTCCTGGGAATGGTCTAGAGAGAAAAACAGATTGTATCACGGATGCTTCTGCTTTACATGACATTCGCTTATCGTGTTAATCTAGCCACTCACGGCCTACTCAGTAACCCTGGAGGAGACACACACGGTGCCCATGAGACAACGCCCTAGTGACAATGCCTCCTGTCCTGTTGTTAACTCGTGTCATACACAATGTGGTATCGGTTATTTGTAATTAATCGCATGTAGTATGTGGTATGTACAGTGCACAGCGGGTTAGGGGTTGGTTTGTCCAGACAGGGTTTCCTCTGTGTAGTCCTGCACAAACTGGAACTGACATCCACCAGTCTCCACAGCCCCTGGGATATGACTTAGCCTTGAGGCCTCCAGACTTGTTCTAATGACTAAGCAGGAAATGCTCACCTAATGACAGTGAACTTGATAAACTCAGCAGAATCTAAGATCCTTCTCATGGAGCTGATCTCCAGATAGCTGGGGGCTTTGAAGGACACCCCCGGGGGCATGCCATCGACCACCACGCAGCCAGGGTTGATGGTGATTTTCCTGTAGGGGACCTTCACGGGGAAGCCCATCCCAATAGCTTCACCTGCAGAGAGACAGACAGCACAGGGCCATGACTGTCACCCTCAGGCCAACCTGAGACACAAAGCTGGCTCTGCGTCACTAGCTCCCTCCACTTATGAACTCACCAAACTTTCGGCTGAAGAGGTCGTTGACTTGCTCCCGAAGCTGCCTGGCCTTCTCGACTTTGGAGAGTCGTTCGTTGTCGTCATCTAGAAAACAGGGGTTGGGGGGGAACACACGGGCATGAGCTCGCATGTCTCCTAGGGAGAACTTCTAAGGCAGGCATGGTGGGTGGCCAAACTAAAAACGATCTGCCTTTTCTTTACAGATTTCTGTATGTGTCTGGGCCTGGGCGTCTTGCCTGCCCGTGTGACTGTTTACCGTGTGTGCCCAATGCAGCCAGCAGAGGGTGCTAAACTGACAGAGGGAAGCTTAGGTGAATCTGACAACACGGTCCACAATGTGAGCTGTCCCAAAGCACCGAAGCAGCCCAGAAACAGGACTGCACAGGCAGAACTGTGTACCTGGGATTGTCACCTGAATGATGTTAAGATCTTCCACACCTGAGGCTGTCGTATTGACACTGGGGGATGAGTTCGTCTTCCCTGAAAGCAAAACTGAATGTTAGGGTTCAGACAACACGTAACAGTCAAAAATGTCTCTGATGACCCAACGCTGGCTTGTTGCCGTCAGCCACGATCTGGCTGCTGTCTGGCCCAGTGGGGCTGGTACTTGCACACTGCTTTTCTTCTAGTAAGACACTAAAGATGGCAGACTGACTGGTGCGCCCATCTTCCTGTTCTGTTGTGTCTTTGTGTGTAGCCGAACCCTGTGCACAGCGTTAGCTGCTTCAGAACTAATGACTGCCCAAAAGGTAGGCTACCATGGGTGCTGCTTTCAAAGGACACTCACTCGGAGGGCTTTTGGAAGAGGTGCTCTCTTTGATGGCCGTCTCGAACATCTCAGGTCTACAAGCAAGAAGAAAAAGGCATGGGCTGGTTAACCCAGAGCAAGGTACCCAGGGAAGATGCAGCAGGATGGGGCCTGCAGCTCTGCAACAGGCAACCCTGGGAAGAAACCTTGGTGCATGAGGAGTATGTCCAGGAGGACCAATGACACTGATTGATGTCTACTGCTGTTGGACCTGCCAGGTGGCAGCATGTCCTGAGACTTGGTAGAGAGCCAAGCGCAGGAACAGCAAACAGATATGCCTGCCGCCTGGGTATATGCGTGAAGAGCAGGCGTGGAAACAACACTTTCCACAAAATAATCATGAACTAAATAAGAGGCTGTGGTGTCTGCACGTGTGCTGGTGCACAAGCCTGTGCATGCACAGAGGCGGGGGGGGGGGGGCACCATGTCCTCCACTACTCTCTTTCAGGCAGGATCTCTCCTGGAACCTTCAGCTCACATTCCCATCCCTGGGCAGTAGGTGCCGATATCCCTCCATCTTGGTCCAGCCCCCAGCACTAAGGTTATAGGCTCAAGATTACTCCAGATTATGTGGGAGCTGGCATCAGAATTCAGGGTCTCAAAGTTGTGCGGCAAGCACTCTTGACCACTGGGCTGTCTCTCTGTCCCTACAGTAACTCAGTCCCTTGAAGAGCTACTTCAACTCAGGCTACCACATTGCCAACCCTGCTGACCCAGCCCACAGACGGCCTCCCCGGCTAAGGTTCTTACTTTTTAATGATGAACTTTATCTTGGCCTTGTTCCGGAGGATCTTCTCCAGCCTTGGAATGCCAAAAGTGGATGGTCTTCGGAAGGGCACGCCCTCGGGTAAGCCTTCTACGTAGAAGTCCTCTGGGAAGGACTCAAATAGCGCAAACGGTACTTTCACAGCCTGCTTAAGGCCAAGAGCTTCCCCTGTAACACATGGCGACTCTTGTTCTGAAGCACGTCTTAGAAAAGGCATTTGTAACATTCTGTTGCAGCTACAAAACCATGCTTATTTGAAAAACCATGGGGTTGGGGATTTAGCTCAGTGGTAGAGCGTTTGCCTAGCAAGCGCAAGGCCCTGGATTTGGTCCCCAGCTCCGAAAAAAAGAGAAAAAAAAAACATTTATTTTAATTTAATGTTCTGGGAATTCTTTTTTTTTTTCCTGCTTAGCAAGCGCTCTACCACTGAGCTAAATCCCCAACCCCTGTTCTGGGAATTCTTGATACTCAGTTACATGGGCAGAAATGGAAGGTCAAAACCAACACATTTCCAAAGCCGCAGTGTAGACGTCAAACTCACATTGCTGCTATCAGGGAACTTACTCCATAGCTCTCCAAAGCAGACCTACCGCACTTTTCATTGAAGAGATTCTCCACTTTCTGCTTCAGGTCTGTGATCTTAGCGTTCCAGGCCTCTGTGGGAGAGCAACAGGCCAGTCAGCAAGGCTTTCCCAGGGTGAGGGCTGGCATTTCTCACCGAGTGTTTCATTTAATGTGTTTGTTTGTTTAGGTTTCTTGAGACAGGGCTTCTCTGTGTAGCCCTGGCTGTCCTGGAACTCACTCTGAAGACCAGGCTGGGCTCGAACTCAGAGCTTGGCCTGCCTCTGCCCCCTGAGGGCTGAGGTGAAAGGAGCCTGGAACACCCCTGCTCTCATCTTATCTCTGCTTTCGAAGCTTTACAAAGCACAGGACAAACGAGCAGGTCAGGGCCTTGTGTGCTTGCTGGAGGCAGAGGCTGTGGAACAGGGCTTTCATGTAAGTACACATGTCAGGGGTGCTGAGCACGCCCTCCTCCCCCACCCTCTCCTGATCGTCACTGTGCCCAGACATCAGGCTGGCACTGTCATCACTGTCGAAGCCTTTCCTAACTTGGTATTTTATTAGTCACTGTTCTCTGTCATCCTCTGATTGGTCAGTGAAGGGCTGGACAGCTACAGCTGGGCAGGAGAGAAGGAGGAGGGACTTCCTGTCCTAGCCAGGGGTCCCAGGTGGAGAGAGTCACCGCGAGGTCTCAAAAGAGGGAGGTGCCAGAGAAAGACTACGATGGCAGGTAACGCCTTGTGCTGGGCTGTGGCTGGCAGGCCAGCACAGACAGGTTATTGGAGCAGACCAAACCCACACACCTTAGTGCCCAGAAGGTTATAATAAATCTCCCAGGTGTCCGTGTCATTAATTCAGAGCCAAGCCGGATGCTGAAAAGCTCTGAACTTTTGCACCTTCCTTTGTTTCTCTCTTCCTTGCTTATTAGTCCCGTGTCCCAGAACCAGCTTCACAGATTACTCTAAGTCTCTATACAATAAACACACAGGTTTTTAATACGGTGGCTTTGCCTGCCCCTCCAATACTCATGTAATTCAACTCAGCTGTTTAACTCCGGTGCCCTTGCACATGGCCTGTAGGAAGAGACTCGCCCACGGCACAGAACAAAGCCAGGGCATCAAGGGCTCGTGCTGCACGTTTACCCTCAGACACACTGACTCTACCAAGGAAAGCCACGCCTCGCTGACATGGTGTGTTAATTCTCTATTTACCAAAGGAAAACTCTCTCCCTCGAGGCTTGAAGGGAACGTTTGAACCGTTGGTCTGGGTAGGAGTTCGAACGGTAGAGGTCTGAGGACTGTTGTTGTTGGGGCCTAGATAAAATTCAAAGGAAAACCAAGGTTACCGTGTGCGTGTACCAGAATACAGCCTTGGTACTGGAAACACGACCATGCACAAGAGCATGCACTAGCACGAATATACTCATGCATCAGAAAGCAAAACATCCATAAACTTAGCATCGCCACAGGGGCTTTTCAGACATAAGACCTCACGTGCACACACGTTACTTCGTTCAGACAACTGTAACATCTCACCTTCCACAGTGACCTCGATTTCAGGGACCTTGGAGTTGCTCCCAGGGCTTCGTGGTCGTTTCGGGGACTGCAATGCTATAAGGCAAATTGCAAGGTTACCTTTGCAAGCTGTGAAAGATACAAAGGGCTACTTTATACAAGCAGAGCGTTAAGTCATCCAGTTCCGTTCTTTTTAAAAAGAGAGCGGAAGGAAGCATTAACGGGCAGCATGACCCTCCGCATGAGCACCGACAAACAAAGCAGGACAACAGCGTCCAATGAAGTGACAAGAAAACGGAAGAAAGACGAGAAATAAAACAAAGGCCACAGTGGCAACAAGCTCAACTCAGGGCAAGATGGGAGAGTGGAAAAGCACTCGGTGTGTTCATGCCCCGAGCGAGGCTCAGCCCCTTACCTTTAGTGTTGATTTTGCTAGCCATCCCAGGAGGCAAGTAGGACACAACTAGCTCGGGCCTAGAGAGAGCATACAGTGTGTCACTCTCCATACAGCACACAGCCAGAACCACTTCTCAACAATGAACACACATGTGTATTCATGGTTTCCATGACATCCGTTTGTCTGTCTATATACCATGTGCATGCCTGGTGTCCGTGGAGGTCAGAAGAGGGTGTTGGGTCCCCAGGACTGAAGACAGATGGGTGTGAGCTGCCATGTGGGTCCTGAGAATTGAACTCAGGTCCTCTAGAAGAGCAGCCAATGCTAGCCCGAGCATCTGCAGTAGTTGATAACAGTGGCAACCATAGGCTCATTTATTTGGATGCTCGGCACCAAGAAGTGGCCCTATTTGAGAAGGATTAAGAGGTACTTATGGGGGTAGGTGTGGCCTCTGGGGGGCATTGTTTCAAAAACCCACACCAAGAACAGAGTCTGTGTCTGTCTGTCTGTCTCTCTCCTTGCTTTCAGATCAGGATGTAGCTCAGCTCCTTCTCCAGCATCATGCTTGCCCTGTCTGCTGCCATGCTCCTCCCCAGGCTGCTGCTGCTGCTGCTAATGGAATATGCCTCTGAAACTAAAAGCAAGCCCCCAATTAAATGCTTCCTATTACCAGCATTGTCTTGGTCATGTGTCTCTTCATAGCGAAAGGACAGTAACACATTGGTACCAGGAGTGGGGTATTGCTGTGACAGGCCTGACCATGCTGCTTGCTAGCACAGTGTAACCTCTAGTAGAAAAGCAGCTGAATGCTTTAATTAGGGCTTAGTGGGCCACACTAGGAGGGCATGGAAGACAGGACTTAGGGTGAGGTAAACTGCGGGTCCAGCTCAAGAAGTTTCAGAGGGGAAGAATAGTGCTGTGGTCATTTTTTGCCCTTGTCTGAAAAATCTGCCTGAGCTTAAGTTGCAGAGTCTTGGATGAATGGTGCAAGCAGAGGGGGTTGCCAGCCACCGAGTACTGGCGGTGCCCGTGGTGACTGGTAACCCTCTATGCCCATCTGTAATGGAGAGGAGCAAGCTGGACAGAGAGAAATACAAAGTGTACAGCTTGGTGAGAAAGGGTCAGCAGGAAATGCACTGAACCCAAGTCCTGTGCTCACAGAGATACAACATCTATGCCAGGGGGAATAAGGGAGTGGGACCCCTGGGCAAGACCCCACCAGCTAACCTCCAACTGCAAAAAGGAACTAAAGAAGAACCTGGCAGCCTTAGAGTCAAGGATACAAGAGAGGGATCTCCCTCCACGGCTAAGGAAAGCTGCAGAGGTGGTCGTGTGACAGGGGTACCCCAGTACAGAGCCCCAGAGGGGATGAAGGTGTTGGGATCCAGCATGGTTGGACACCAGCAGTCAAAAGCTGCAAACCAGTGTGGAACCAGCCCAAGGGAGAGAGGTGCGCTGCAGCCACAAAGCTACAAAGACTTAGGGACCTGAAGAGCGCTCGCTTGCCTGCTCGCTCGGACAGCAGACGTGGAGATGCTGGGTTTCAGTCTTGCCTTGCTCCAGTATTCCCTCACTCTGCCCCTCGTCCCGAGGAATGGTGTGTACACCCTGTGCCATGGAAGTTCTTCCTCTGTTCTTGATTTTACAGGGGTTGCCATGAGCCTCAGAAGATGCTGAACTTAAGAATTTTAAATAGCGTTGAGACTCTTGCAGACTATGGGGATCTTGGAAGTCAGGCTAATTGTATTTCTGCATTATGCTATGGCTAGAAGCCCATGGGGCCGGGGAGTGGAACACGGCAGTGTGAAAAACGAGCTCATGTATCACGAGGATTCAGCGGGGACTGAGTGTGAACTGACACAGAGAGGGAGTGCTCGGTCACCAAGGAGCGACACTGCTGGTACGAAGAGGTGGGTACTGGGGTTTTAAAAGCCCGTATTAGGCCCACTGCGTGTGGATCAGCTACTTCTCCAGCGCCATGCCTGCCACCATGCCTGCCACTGTGTTCCCAGCCTTGGTGACAATGGACCAAGCCTCTGAAATCGTAAGCAAGATCCTGGCTAAATGCTTTCTCTCACAATAGTCGCCTTTGTCATCGAGTGTCTTCCCCACAATAAAAACGAGACTAAGTCTGTTAGTCTCTCTGGCTCCCATAGCACCTTTTAAAATAGCAGATCAACACCAGACCAAATCCTCCCACCAGCAGACAGCGTGGGCTTTGGCTGGAGGGGGTTCAGGGGAGCAGTGAGTGCCTCGAATCCCAGTGAGGGGCTAGAACTTCAGCGGCCTGTGTGGCCCTGGGTTTAATCCCTGGGTCAGCAAAGCTTGGTGTCCTGAACCTGCGCTGTGACAGAAATGCACAGGGATGGATGGCAGTCACTTCTCTCTCCAACTCAGGAAGTCAGGACCAGGATGAGGCCCTTGCAGAGGCACTGGCCTAGCTGGGACCATGGCCAATGGCCGTGGGGAAAAGGACAACTTACTTTTTAACAACAAACTTGATCTTATTGCTCCCACGGACAATCCTCTCAAGGCGTGGAATCCCAAACCAGGTAGGGCTTCGGAAGGGGATCCCCTCAGGGAGCCCTTCCACATACAGAAATTCTGGGTTGGATTCGAACACAGGATACGGCACCTTCACAGCCTCTGTGAGGCCAAGAGCTTGAGCTGAAAGACAAAGAGAAGCTAGCTCGTGGGCACGGACTTTCACACGGGAATACTTCCGCTTGTATCTGTAATCAAGCAGGTATTGCTTCCTTACAATCCAACCACGCAGCCACTCACTAAGATCTAGCTTGGTCTGAAGCTAGCGGAAGGAAACAATAAAAAATGCTGGCACTGGAGAGACAGCAAAGAAATCAAGAGCGCCTGCTGCTCTTGTAGAGGACCTGGGATCCTGTTCCCAGCACCCACATGGTGCCATCCATAACTCCACTTCTATGCATCTGATGCCCTCTTCAGACCTCCACAGGCATTAGACACACATCGTGTACATGCATACATGTAGGCAAGACACCCACACACATACAATAAAATTTAAAAACAAACAAACCTAGAATCAAAAAAAAAAAAAGGAATTAAATTATACCATTACACTTTTGAAAATCAGTGATTTTGTTTTGTTTTTTTAGGGCAGGCTCTTAGTATTACACCAGGCTGGACTTGAACTAATCAATCTGATAGTAATCCTCCTGCCTTAGTGTTTCAGGATATTTGATCACACTGTGAACCCCCAGATTATATTATTTACTGATAAAAAAGCCATCTCTAGTTGTGGTGGCTCAGTCCTTAGCATAGACCTTTAATCCCACACGATGAAGGTAAAGTTAGATTGCAGAAGGAAGCAGCCATGCTTGAAAGTGAGTCCTAACTGAGTGGCAGACAAAGTGACGAATCAGAGAAAGATTTGGCAGAATAGGACATGCCCACCTCTCATGAGAACAGAGAGAAAGAGAGACTACTTAAGAGACAGCAGCATGGAGAGAGAAAGGAGGGAGTTTTTCTCGGACAGTTTTACAGAGACAGGGTAAAGAGAGAAGGAGCCAGAGACTGGAACAGATCACCAGAGTTAGTGTGAGGCCAAGCAGAGCAATTCTGTTGAACCTGAGAGAATTAAATCAGTCAACTTGGAGAGGAGTTTGGGCCAGAACGGCTGAGTTGACCAGCTAGCCAGAGACCAGAAAGAACTAGTTAAGAGGGAGCTTTTTCCCCAGAAAGTCTCAGAGGCTAAAACACTCTAGGCCAAGATTAGATTGTGTGGAGTCCGGAAGCTTCCAGCTCTAGGCCTAGGTTAGCAGACAGAGGCAGTTACAGTTACATCAAGAAAGTAAAAGGATAATTTTACACCTCAGCCTCTCAAGAGCTAAGCTTAGAAGCATGAACCATCAAACCCAGAAAACAAGCAGTACTTTAAAAACAAATTTCTCTTAAAATAAACGCATTTTACTTCCTGTGCATGTATGCATCCCATGCATTCCTGGCCCCCAAGAGACCGGAAGGAGGCAGTTCCCCTTGACCTGGAGCTGAGGCCGCCCGAGAGCCGTCCCTATGGGTGCTCAGAACCTAAAGCAGACATTCTGGAAGAGCAGCCAGTGTTCTTAACTACCTGGTCGCTTTCCCGCTCATGAACAGTACTTTTAAAAACACTTAAACATTTTCAGAGCAGTCAACAGCCAGGTTATGAGAAAACGTGTTTGAGGCAGAAGCGAGCCACTAAACGCAACATGGGGCTGACAGCTGAGTTACCCTGCTGTCCTGCAGGCCTGAATCTTCCCGGAAACTCTGTGGATGCCCCAGCTGAGAGCTCCCAGAAGCACTGGGCTCAAGACCCTCAGAGCAGATATTAACAGTAGAGAGAGCCCTCCCCGCCATCCTTTCTTCTCCACGGCTGACTACGGCAGGGTGAAACCTGCTCTGAGCTGAGAAACTCAGGACGGTTCCCTGGAAGCAGGAGCAAGCGACGAAGCCCCCATGCCACCCAGGAGAGGTGCACAGTGACGCTAAGGGTCTCCCTGTCACCCCCACTGTGACACCGGAGGAAACAGGAGCAGAGCGATGGTTTATGGGGCGAGCTGACCAGCAGGGGAGAGTTAAGGCTGGTTCTCTGGAGCCTCCTCCACTACGTTCTCAACTCCACAGACTAGTTCAGAACATGGCCACTGTCTGCAGACTGGGCAGAGCCACGACTCCACTTACCAAACTTCAAGTTAAAGATCTCCTCCACCTGCTTGCGGAGCTTGGTGATCCTGACGTTCCAATCTTCCTTGACTGGAAAGAAGCAAAACCAAATGTAACCAGTAATGCTCTTCCCAGGACCGACGGACGCGATTCACAAACTCCGGGAGGAGAGACTCCCCTTCCCTGAGACTGATGCCAAGTCCTCACCCACAGTGGGACTTGGCTGTTGCCACCCTGAAGCTGGAGCTCCAGTCACCTTTGCACTGTGCTGGCCACAGGACCAGGTAAGTGAGGCCCACAGAGGGGCCGGGAGGTCCCACACTGAACTGTGGCTAACAGGGAGGTGCGACTGGTGGGAGCTTTCCATTACATGGTTGACCATAACATCTGAGGGCTTTACAAATTCAGAAAAGCATGCGTGCACTAAGGAGAAGGAGGAAGGAGGGTTATAGCCAGCGTAGGCTACACAGTCCCTGTCCTGAGCATCGGAGTATGTATGAGCACCTCTGACGTGGCAGTCTGACACCCAGGGTGCAGGGGGCTGGCATACTTGTGAAACTCCTGTGGTTTTTATGGTTGGGTGAGAAAGTCTTACAACAGCCTATAAACACAAAAACATCAGATAGGGATTTTGTTTGTTTGTGAGACAGGGTTTCTCCTTGTAGCCCTGGCTGTCCTAGAAATCAGTATATAGACCATATTCTCAAATACATAGAGATCCTCCTGCCTCTGCCTCCCAGAGTGTTGGGATAAAAGGGATGCAACCCTACTCCCGGCATAGGAAACCGCTTTTATGAAGTGGTTCTTGTGGGAGTGCGGCGCACTGCCAGGATGCAGTGGGCCGTGACACGAAGACCAAGGACTGGAGGGAGGGGCTGACTGTTGCAGGGCTACCTCCCCAAGCACAGTGTGGCTTTCTTTTGCCACCTCAAACCCAGACCAGCTGTGACTGCCTCTGTGTGTCACTAGGCCTAGGAACAGCAGGGGAAGGGGAGGAGCAGCAGATCCCGCCACTCACCCCCTAGTGTCCCACCTGCACATGGCCAAGCAAATGTTGCAGGCACTAAAGTTGGCTGCAGATGGGGTCTGAAAGATGGGGCTCCCCGAATGACCCCTACTTAATAGCAAGCCCTCGCTGGAGCTCCCATAGAAGAGAATAAACCTGCTGATTCACCGACCTGGACTTGTCTCTGTGCTCTGTTGCTCACCCTCCAGTATTTGGGGCCAATAGTAAACCAACTCCCCAGGGAAGGTCACATAATACTCTTAATTTGATTTTGTTTAAAAATAAAAACTCTCGGGAATAAAGGGGGGAAGGATTCCCATACTTCTCAAATATCAGAAAAGCTAAGGGAGAGGGAATTTACATTTAAATTCCTATCTTAAGTAAGGAAGGTCCCCGAGAGCCTGCTGGGTGAGGCTGACGGCTTTCCCTTTCCTTCACAGTGCACGCTGCACTTCTCCTATCTGCCTGCTCACCACGGTCCTAGAAACTCACACAAACCAAAACCTCACCAACAAAACCACTTTCTAATCAGAAATAAGCACCATCAGGCTGGTGTAGCTCAGCAGAGAGAGGGTGCCTATCATGTATCAGTACCACAAAAACAAACCAAACAAGAACACAAAATATGCCATTTCTCAACTTCTTGTACCCTGATACACTGGTCGGCCTTCGGCACTCGCTCCAGGTACTCTGAGATGGAGAGGACTCAGGACTCAGGCGTGACATTAGCTCACACGCTGTACCCAAGTAACAGCAGGATGACCAGCCACTCACACTTCAGCCTATCAAAGGCACAGTTGGGATCCCCGCTCTTCTGCTTTAGCGGGGAAAGTTTCTAACACAGGCCAGATTGAAATATGTGGCAAACTTTGGCCCAGCCCTCCTGGTGAAGGCTTCGTGGGAGGCACATGCTCATGTCTGGCTGCTTCTACAGACTGCTCTCGTCTCAGCAAATCGCACCAGACATTTCTCTCTATATGTAAATTTCTCTCTCTACATATAATCCTATTCCATACAAATGTCTGTGTGCCTGAATGAATGGATGTATATATGTTTATAACACATGAGTGCAGAAGTCACAGAGGTCAGAGAGGGCATCAGGCCCCCAGGAGCTGGAGCTGCAGGCCTTTGTCCTGTGGAAGAGCAGTGTGAGCTTAAACACTGAGCCCCGTCTCCACAGCTCGCTGGGCTTGCTCGCTGGGCTTGCTTGCTGGGCTTGCTTACCAGTTTGCAAGCTTAGTTAGGAGAACGAGCCTTGCAGGAACAAAGATTAAAGTCTGAACATTTGCACTGACAGTGTTACTGGCCAGATGCGGCGCCTGCGCAGGTAAAATGTGGTGAGCTAGGATCAAACTTCCAGTGGCAATGCACACCTTTGACCCCAGCATTCGGGAGGCAGAAGGATATCTCCGAGTTTGTGGCCAGCCTGGTCTACAGAGCTGTCACCTCAGCTATTTCAGAGGCCAATCCAAGAGAATCACAGGTTCAAGCCCAGCCTCTGCTACAAAGGTTAGTCTGAGCAACTTAGGGCGGGCGAGTCTATCTCAAAACAACAAGGGAAAAGTGGTAGAGCTCTTGCCAAATGTGAGGCACTGCGCTCAGGTCCCACCAATATGGAAAAATATTTTTTCAAGAAATTTAATTATTTAAATCAAAGAAGGCAGGAAGGAGGAAGGGATTTGGTGTAACCGTACCTGGCGTATTCGTCCGTGGCTGAGTCACCTCAGTTGTACTGTGAGTCAGCAGTTCTGGTCTGTGAAAGTGTTATCGACATTAGTGGTTAGAGCACTCAGGAGCAGTGTCAAGGTCTCCCACGGAGCTGGACACAGTCAACTATTTTTACATATGGCCCATTCCGCCTTCCAGTGCAAGGAAATGAACCATACTGGCGGCTGTTCTGAAAACAGCAAGTTCTACATTCAGGTGGAATATGGGGTCTCTGTAGAAATAAATGTACACCAGTCGTGCCTGCCACCTCCTGCCCTACCAGAACTGGACATCTGACACACCTCAATCCTGACAAACACTCCAAAACACTGCCCCAAATAACAAGGCAGAAGGAAGCCCTGGCAACTGCTCCGGGAGTGAGTGACGACAGCCTTCTGTGTCTGCTCCCCACACACACCACCCACTTGTAACATGTCTTTCAGGCGGCAGCCAGTGCAAGCACGGCACAATACTCTTATGTGTCACGTTCCTCCTCGACCGCTGTCCCGGAGATGGAAAGTCCTGCTCTAGGCCATACACCGGCGACCAGCCTAGAAGCGCCCGCCCGCTCACCCACCCTGCGTCCTAATGCTCTGTCTCACTGCCCTGGGACAAGAGTTATGATCACAAGACAGAGCTGTTCTTGAGACCCACTCTGTAAATCTCAGCCCTCACTAGAGAGACCCCTGCTCAGCCAGTTCATGTAAACACTGAGTTTAAGTATACAGAGGGAGGGCCACTTAGGAGGAAGAGATCCACTGTCATCAAATGGGTCTTTAATCAGGAAAAAAAGAATCTTTTAAAATCTGTTCCACAGATCTTACCTCTTGATAACAAATTTAATTCGATTGCCCACTTGGATGATTTTTTCCAGTCTTGGGATTCCATACCATGAGGGGCTTCGGAAAGGAATGTTTTCTGGAAGTCCTTCCACATAGAGATCATTGGGATAGGCCTCGAATTTTTGGTACGGTACAGCCTTGGCTTCTGTGCTTCCCAAGGCCTCAGCTGTGGAAAAGGAGTTCAAGTCAGGAGACTCAGGCTGAGGTCACACATGAGAACACCCCCAAGTGCAAAGCTTCAAAGATTGTAACTAAAGTACAAAACTAGCCGCCATGTGTGTGAGCCTGCAATGCCAGCACTCAGGAGGCCGAGGCAGGGATGGAGTTCCAGGTAAGTCCAGGCCGAAGGGTTTGGGAGGGAGAGGAAGACAGGGAAAAAAGGGAGATGGGAAGAGAGGGAGGAGAATAGGGGAGAGAGAGAGACAGCAACCAACCATGTGGGGGGTCATTAAAGGCATTTACTGATTTCTAGTCTGAAACTACATCCAAACAGCTTTTAAAAGAAATATTCAAATGACTGACAGCAAACTAGCAGCCAGCCAGTCCCTGGATCCTGTAGGTGACCTCTGCATATTCTGCAGCCTGGTAGCTGCTCAAGGCAGGGCTTAACCAGCCCGAGTTCCTTTGTTATTGATGGACTCTTCCTTTAGGAAGACTTATTAGGACTTTAAGTCTTCTGTCCTAATTTCTCTGTTCACCTGTGCGCATGTGTGCATGTGGAGAGCAAAGGTCAGTAGAGCGTATAGGTCCTCAGAAGCTGTCAGCTGTCTCTGAGACAGGTTCTCATTGGCTAGCCTGAACTTTCCACATAGGCTAGGCAGGCCGGCCAGCGAGCTCTGGGGACCTCTGGGGACCTCTGGTCTGCACTTCCCACTGCTGAGGTTATAAGGGCAATACCAGGTCCACTTCTCTTTACCACGGGCTCTGGAGACCAAACGCGGGGCTTCACGCTTTTGAGGCAAGCACTTTAACAAGGGAGCCATCCCCCGACCCTGTCTTAACTCCTTCCTTCATAGCAGCAACGCCAGATCTGAAGGGCTCTAGTGTGTTTGAAATCCACGTACACAGAATCCCCACCACGGCAGTAAAAGGAGAGGAGCAGCAAGCAGCTCAGATCCACAGCTGTCTTGTCTGTTAAACAGGACAGGATCTAGACCTAATTTTAACACGCTTTCTGTAAAGTAAGACGCCGTTTGAATGGACAGCAGTTAGGAGGGAAGAGCTGATGGCTGGGCGTCGATGCAGAGGAAGTCTTTAGTGTCAGCACTCAAATGGCCGGCAGAGGCACAGGCAGGGAGACTGCCGAGTCTGAGGCCAGCCTGGGCTACAAATACAATGTGACCTTGTCTCAACAAGGATAAAAGGAAAGAAAAATTCAAGGACACTGCCTCCTAGACAGTGAGCTCTCAAGTCATCCTGTCTCAGCCCTTTAGTCCCCACGCCCACAGTCGGCCATCTTCTCTAGCCAAGCTCACGGACCAGGAAGTCCTTCCCATTTCCTGCCCAGAACCAATGCTCCTAAGCCAGGGCTGGGTTGGGTCACCCCTTTACCCTGAGCTGTCTCTACTGCACACACGAGTGTGCATGAGTGTGCAGGGGTGCACAGGTGCCAGGGACAGGCAATGGATGCTGGAGAACTGGGGCAAGCTCCTGGGTGATTTCAGCGAGATCTTGTTCCCTCTGCCTTAGAAACCTAACGAAGGGGGCTGGGGATTTAGCTCAGTGGTAGAGCGCTTACCTAGGAAGCACAAGGCCCTGGGTTCGGTCCCCAGCTCCGAAAAAAAGAACCAAAAAAAAAAAAAAGAAAAAAAGAAACCTAACGAAGGGCACCTGCTGAGTTCTCACCAGTCCCCAAACAGCACATTTCTAGATCCACCAAAAATGCGAGTCACTGAGCCAGTAAAGTTCATTTTTTGGAGAGTGGCCACTGGGAAAAACTTTTCTAGAATTAACGCCTTTAGTCCCAGCACCCAGGAGGCAGAGGCAGGTGGATCCCTGTAAGTTTAAGGCCAACCTGGTCTACAGAGTTCCAAGTTCCATACCAGCCAGGACTACACAGAAAAAAAACTTTAAAAAAACTATTACATAGAAATGGGGACCAAACCAAGAGCCTCAGTCTTGCCAAGCGAGTGCCTGACGGGCTCCAATCTCAGACCCCAGCCTGAGTTTGCTTCCTCAGCCGCCCCATGTTCTACCGGCCACTTCTCCTTTTCCTTCCCCTTCCTCTCCTCCTTTGTCAGTTCCTGGGTAAGGCCAACAACAGCCAACGGCAGTGACACTCTAGGGAACCAAGACTGAGTGAACCACATGCCACCCTACACAGGAATCGCAACGACATAATGGTGACATCCCTGATAATAAACAAGCACCATTGCTTGACGTGAGGGGCTCTGGCACACTCGGGAGGAGGCTCTAGAGCTTACACCCGACAGGAAGGAAGTCACTACCAAGGCAGGTAGGGGCCTGATCAGGATAAGATGCCTCAACTCTCAGCGGTCGGTAGATGGTATTTAGTTCTCCACTATCCTGGGGAGTGGAAAAATAAAATTTCCCTTTCCAAAAAAACCTTGAAAGCTGGATAGTAGTGGTGTATGGTTAATTCCAGCACTGGGGAGGCAGAGACAGGAGGATCTCTGTGAGTTCCAGAGCAGCCAGGGCACACAGAGAAACCCTGTCTCGGAAAAAAACAAAAACAAAAATAAAAACCAAAAAACAAAAGAATAAAGAGAGAAAGTTGAGTGAGTGAAAAGCTACTTGTGGGCTGGAGAGACGGCTTGGCAGCTAAGAGCACTGGCTGCCCTTGCAGAAGACCTGAGTTCGGTTCCCAGCATCCACATGGCTGCTAACAGCCACATGCAGTCTAGTTCCAGGGGATCCAAGACCTCTTCTGGCTGCCATGGACACCATCCATGCCAGCGGTGAACAGACACACGTGCAGGCACACATGCAGGCCACACAGCGGCCACACAGAGGATCTTCTTTATGCAATGGTAACAATCCAAAGACAGTCAGTGTCTGAATGTGTAAGGCGCAAAGCACAGCACAGCGGCTCACGCCTTTAGTTAGGGTCAGCCTGGGCTACACAGAGCAAAGTCCAAGCCAGCAAGGGCTGCATGTCATCCTTAAATAATCAAAACGAAACCAACACCCGAACCAGGTCTGAGGACATGGGAAGACGCTTGCCTAGTGTACAAGAAGCCCTCAGTTCCGTGCCAGTAACCCATAAATCCAACACCGTCAACCGGGCCTCTGATCCCAGCACTCAGGGACACAGGAAGGTGGATCTCTGAGTTTGAGGCCAGCCTGATCTACATCCATCTGCATAGTGGGACTTTGTCTCAAGACAACAAAAACAATAATAAAGCAATAATAAATAGCAAAAAAAAAAAAAAATCCAAACCAAACCAAAACAAAATAAATACTAAAACCCAAAAAACTAAAACTGGCTCTAGTAAGCCAGTGGACAGTTGTATGTCCCTGGTCCTGATGTCCTTCTCACTGGACCCAGAAGAGAAACAAATCCAAACGGTCAAATCAATACCTACACCGCATAAATAAAACTTCACGAAGCAATTACTCAGGGCTGGGGTGCGGCTCACAGGAGAGGACTTGCCTAACATCTACCGGCAGGAGGTAGAACATTTGTCTAGGGCATGCAAGGCCCAATCTACCGCAGCACAAAAAGAAAAATTAAAGAAACAATACGGAAGGTTTGGTCTATTGCCTTCTATATAGATTTTAAAACTTCTTAAATTTTTACTAAAAGCAAGGGAAACATTAGGTTAAGTCGAATTCCTTAAATGAAATAACACTTAACAACAAAACAAGTGACAAAAGACCACCAGGGCTGGAGAGACGCTCAGCAACTCGGAGTGCTCGCTGCTCTTCCGGGCGGCCGGGCTCAGATTAGGTGGCTCACGACTACCTGTCAGTCTAGGACCCGACACCCTCTTCTGCCTTCCACAGACATCTGCACACGTATCGCACGCGCACGCGCGCGCGCGCGCACACACACGCACACTCGCACACTCACATATATGGTTTCTTTCAAATCACTCTGTAATGCTTACTTCTGGGGAAGAGCCTACTTACCAAATTTCTTGCAGAAGAGCTGGTCAACCATCTTCCTCAGTTTGGTGATACGAGCATACCACTCTTCCTTCACTGTGAGGGCAGGCACACATTTTCTGGGTTTAGCAGCATTTCCTTAGTCAGATTGTTAAATGCTATGGTAATACCCTAGTTAATTTTTCTCCCTTTAACAGAAGTTACCTTTAACTCTTCAGGAGATATTTATTAATCTACATGGGGCAATTCCCACTTCATCCCGAGGAACACAAAACAAACTATACTTTACGTCCTGAATTAGATAGAACTGATGACCTTTATCCAATCCACAAATGCAGACTTTACAATACACTTTTAGTTAATTTCCTTCTGAGACAGTATTTCACTAGCCCTGGCTAGCCGGGAACTCACCAAACAGACCAGCCTGCTCTGCCTCTCATGTACTGGGATTACAAGCATGGCCAAGCATGCCAGGCAGTACACACGTGTGTGCAGGTTTGCCCAGGATTGCAGTTCATCTCTACCTATCCTCTCCTCCGCAAGTCCTTTCAACTGTCAGAGTTTACCACAGCAACAGACATGTCTCAGAGCGCAATCCACCCATCTCTGGACGGCTATTCCGGAGCTGCGTTCCTCTTCTACGGAACACTACGATTCTGGGATGCACGTTACTGAACGACCCACAGCTGCTGGTCAAAGGTCTATTCTTTTTTTTTCTTCAAAGATTTGTTTTTATTTATTTAATGTATGTTTTCATGCACACCATGGTTGTGAGCCAGCATGTGGTTTCTGGGACTTGAACTCTGGAAGAGCAGCCAGAGCTCTGAAGCACGGAGCCATCTCTCCAGCCCCAAAGGCCTTTCTTCATGAGGACATCAACTTAAAGGGGAGGATGCGGCCGCCCTGAGTGGTCACAATCTCCATGCACACGCCATGGCTAACCCACCTCCTGATGCGGGCTTGTCCAGCTGTAAATCTTCTCGTGTTGAGTTCAGAAGCTCATGTCTGAAAGGACAGAGTTAAGTGGTGAGTACCTGTCAGGCGGCATGCAGCAAGGAGACACACACACACACTGCAGTGCTCGACCGTCCAGACCGACGGCATACCAGCACACCTAAGCCAACCTCAGAACCCCGTCCAGAATAGAAGGTGCAGACTGTCTCAGAGGACGCCTCATGTGCTCACAGTGAAAGAGGTACCTTGCTACAGGGACTTTAAACTTTTTACAGTAACATAATCCTTTAATTATATGTTCTATTCAAAACTGATTTTGTTGCTTGTCTGTTTGTTTTTGAAACTCTACACATATCCAGCAATCGTATGTGCAGTGCCAGAGATGTTTTATCTTTCTGAACCATCAACCTATAAAATACGAGAAGCAGCCTGAGTGGCCCAGTCCACAGAGCTCTTGACTGGGTGGAGCTCAGGACGCTGCAATGCCTGGGGCGTGGGAGGCAAAGGCTTCATAACTTCTCAGTCTTCTAACAACGGATCAGTGTTTCGTTTCCTTCATACTCTTTTGAAACAGGACTTCCCTAGTAGCCCAGGCTGACCTGGAGCTCACTATGTAGACCAGGCTGGCCCCATACTCATCAAGATCCTCTAGCCTCGGTCTCTTGAATGGTGAGACTAAAGGTTACACTACAAACCACGACGACGTCCTGAAACACTCCCAGACGCCGGTCTTCTGGCTTTGTCTTTTTATTTTATTTTATTATTTTACTAATTTTTTAACTTATTTTTATTTCACATGCCTTGGTGATTTGTGTATGTGTTCTGTGTGAGGGTGTCGGGTACCCTTACAGACAGCTGTGAGCTACCATGTGGGTGCTGGGATTGAACCTGGGTCCTCTGGAAGGACAGCCAGTGCTCCCAAACTGCTGAGCCGTCTCTCCAGCTCCGCCCCTCATTTTAAATGTATGCCTGCTACTTCAGCTTCCTACACGACACGCCATCTATGCCTTCAAAGTGTACGCCTAAGAGGTTCCCCATCTTTGGATCTGCTGGGATCACTTTACAAAGGCCCCCTTAGATCTTAAGCAGTGCTGCAATCCTGGCCAAGAAATTAGGAAGTGGACGGAGCAGGATTACGTAAGCACAAACTGCCACACAGGACAGACAAGCTGAGTTTGATCCACGGAATCTTTGCAACTGGTAGAAAGAGAACGGACTCCTAAAACTCTAACTTCCGGGGATGGGGATTTAGCTCAGTGGTAGAGCGCTTGCCTAGCAAGCGCAAGGCCCTGGGTTCGGTCCCCAGCTCCAAAAAAAAAAAAAAAAAAAAGAAAAAAAATTAAAAAAAACAAAAAAACCTCTAACTTCCTCGTGTACATGCGTGCATCACACAAAGTTAGATATAAAGAAGTTAAAGAAACAAGCAAATATGGACTGTACGGGCGGCTGCCATCTTAAGATGGGCTCATCAGCATCGCACCTCTGACAACTGCACTGGCTTAGGAAACAGCGAAGGAAGCGCCCCTTGCTATGATTTTCCATTAGTGTGAAGGGGGCTAACACTGGCCTCCTGCTCCTACTCAGTCTTCCTTCCAAGCTTATGTTCACAGGCTTTCAATTTGCCAGATTTAAAACAGTGCTTCCCAACTTCCCTAATGCTACAACCCTTTAATACAGTTCCCCGTGTTGTGGCGACCCCCTACCATAACATTATTATTAATTTTGTTTGTTTGTTTATTTGATTTTTTTCAAGATAGGGTTTCTGTGTGTTAACAGTCCTAGCAATGATAGAGACCAGGCTGGCCTTGAACTCACAGAGATTTACCTGCCTCTGCCTCCCAAGTGTCGCCCACTGGTAATCCAAGTCTCAGATGGCGGAGACAACTGCTAGAGCGACACGGGCTAGACGGCCTGGCTCAATCAGGAACTCTGGGTTTGACTGAGAGAGACCCAGCTCTCAAAAGTGCAGTGAGCCACCATGATATTAACCTCAAGGCCTACAGACATACGAGCACACACAGGCATCTATGTGTCCCAAACACACACATACCAATCATACAAACACAGGGAAAGTTGGAAGATGAACAGATATACAATCATTCAAGTTTTTACATACAGCCTGTGATTAATTTCTGTCAGCATTAAATAAGCAAACGAACAAACAAACTGTAGCAAGCGACACAGACGAGAGGCGCACGAGTGCAGTCGCCCCACTTACTTCTTGATCACAAAGCGGATCCTCTCCTTTGCCAGCAATATCCTCTCCAGGCGAGGAATGCCGTACGTTGATGGCCTTCTAAAGGGGATCCCTTCAGGAAGGCCCTCTACATACAGATCTTCGACGTGCGACTGGAAAAGAGGGTATGGGATCGTCACCGGGCCTTTGGCTTTTATAGCTTGAGCTTTAGGATGAAAAGAGAGAGGGGCCATCATTACAAGACAAGGTCTGTGCAGCTCCACACAGGACGACAGGCGGCACGCAGCGCTCGCCGCTTTGCTATGTGGGTTACAAACACGGGACCATCGAAATTCTGGAACACAAGCATTCATTCTCTACGACTGAACTTCTAAAAGGATTCCTCTCCAGTAAGAGCATGGAAAACATTCTACATTCTTGATCTGCACCATTTATAGTGACCGCGGTTTCTTTACCCCAGGGTAACCGAATGCAGCAGTTATGGACCGTGTGGTCAAGTTTGTCAGCAAATAGAGTCCCTGTCCCACCAGCGTCACTGTCGGCTGCTGTTCTGTGGACAAGCGTGTCTGATAAACATGAACACTTCAGCCGCATCACACGCGTCAGCCATGGAGAAGACAGAGCACGAACTTTGCTCATCCCCAACGAGATACCAGGTCTACATAGCAGTTAGGATTCCTCCTGTGAGGCCAACGACCCCTGAAGTCGCTTTCAATGTATAAAACATGGTGATTGTTGTGATAATTTCAAAGCAGTTGACACACAATTACTGTCTTATATACAAAAGAATCTTGGCTGGTGGCCATGGTGGTGATTCTACCTCTCAGGAGGCAGAGGCAGGGGGATTGCTCTAAGTTCCATGCTTGCCTGGTCTACATGGTGAGACCTGCCTCACGCAAACAAAACAACCCAATAAATAACAGCCCCACCTTGCACTGCTGCGGACGGAGCACCAGGCCAGGGAGCTCCTGCCCTATTAGACGACTCTAGCTCAGAACGGGGCTGAGGGAAACGTGAACACACAGAGAGCAAGCAATGCACACCGTACCAGCCGGCCTCCTGCAGGGACTGTGCTCTTCCCAGACCCTCAGGACACCGTCTGTCCCCGTGCCCACAGGAGCGCCTGCAGGAGGCGGGAAGCGAAGACATGGCGCCCTGGCCTAGCTGTGACCTGCCTGCTGTGTGTCACCACTTCTACCCGGACTGTCTGCATTTCCTGCCTTGAAATGGGTGAACTATAGCACAAGCTACGGCCTGAACAAGAGGTGGCAGGAATGCAAAGGGAACCTGAGGCAAGGAAAGGAAAATATGCAACTCCAGACTTTCTCTCAAGATCTCCACCACATTTAAGGACTATGTTGGGGGCCGAAGAGATGGCTCAGTGGTTAAGCACTTGCTGCTCCCACAGGTGCAGTTCCCAAACGTACTGCAGTTCCCAGCTATCTCTGCACAGTGCACCCGGAACACCCATACAGCTAATGTAAACGTGTTTCTAAACAGCTTCCGAGAAAGTGTCAACCAGAGAGTATGCACCTGAGTCAGGCACGATGGCGCACACCTTTAACCCCACCCCTGGAGGCAGCGGGCGGAGGAGCATCTCTGTGAGCTAGATGCCAGGCTGGTCTTCACAGCGGGTCTGGCCATCAGAGCCACACAGTGACTTTGCTTCCACTTAATGGTAATCTGGAACTATTTCTCACGTGCCATACACGTATAAGGGACAGCTGTGAGGAAGGCTTAACTCCTCGGCAGCCCTGCCTGCCTGGCCTGAAATGAATGGCTGGTGCAGACATACCGTATTTTCTTTCAAACAATTCTTCCACTTGTTTCCGTAGGTCAGTGATGCGCGCGTTCCATTTCTCTGAAAACGAGAAGGGTCTATTTTCAGTATCACGGGCAGCTTGGCACTGGGTGTTCTCCACAGCAGACAACCAGTCCACCAGCCCACCTTAGTTGGGCTTTTTTCCTGCCTCCCCAAGGGTCTTTCCTTTTTCTGTGGTTCTTGGGAACGGCTGGAGACTGGAGGACATTTGAAACTTGTTTTTAGAACAGTCCACAGCCTGCCTCTTTGGAGCTTTCAAACGGGGGAAGATAGGCGATCAGAAAAGGCTGATCCAGTTAGGCACTGGCAAACAGCAGCAAGGTAGAGGCCCGCACAGGCCTGTGGCACTGCTGAGGCCTGAAGCTGTGGGAAAGCCAGGCTTTACTGGGAGGTGGCTGCACTTCCACAGGCTGCTGAAAAAAACCCTAACTCACGTACACACAAACTCCAGCTGGCAGGGCACTGGTCTACACCTATGCCAACGGAAACAACACCAAGGCATTTAAACGATGGACCACAAATCTAACCCACCCGGATACATACTCAGTCCCTTAGAACACACGGGCAACAGACAAAACCAAGGGGACTACCTTGGAAAATGAAGGGTAATGGGGAGCCAAATGCAGTCTACTCCCTCCCCTCGGCTAACAGGCTGCACACAGACCCACTGCCTCTGACGTCACTGCCCACCCAGAGCCCTCCCTGCTGCAGACTTACCAAAGTTGAACTCCCTCACTTTGCGCTTGCCGGCGTTGGTGGGCTCTGGGACCGGTGGGGGTGGGGGCGGCTCACTGCTCTTTGGCCTCTTGGTAGGTGGAGAATAATCATCATCTTGAGAAAGAAAATCTTTGTTACTATGGGAACCAGCTGCTGGGTGACAGCAGTTTTGAGGGCAAGTCTGGGGACTCACAAGGACTTTCTAGCCACCCCGCTGCCCCACTGCCTGCTGCCCCACTGCCCGCTGCACCAGCTGGGAACCAGATAGACGCTCATCCCGCTGATCAGTTTCTCCCCTCTTAGAATTTTCATGGCTAGAGTTATGCTCAACTCCATTCTCAAGTGTTTTGAGAAAAAAGGTTTTAAGGGAGGCAGCCATTCCACCATAACAGTATAAGTGTATTACAGAAAAAGAATGAAGATGAATCAACGGATAAACTTACAAACGGCTCAGATGGCCTCAGACAAGGGGGTTGGGGAGGAGCAGGGCAGAGGGCAGGGATAGGCTGTGTCAAACACTGCAGTTGGTTTCCCTTGGTTTAGGGAGTTTTTTCTTTTAACATTTGTTCTCTGCGGGCCTGACTCCATGGCAATGGGCCCTCGCACTAAAGCACCAGCTTTTCACTGCTGCTCTGACTTGAGACAAGGTGGCTTTGGACTTAGGATCCTCCTGCCTCAGCTTCCTAAGTGCCAGGACGGCGGCATGCACCACTGAGCTGGCTCTGTAAATCTTTTCAATAGCACAACACTTCCAGAATGAAGGAAACAGAGACGTTGACTCCTTCAGCACAGGACCATGTACAAACACCCTGCAGGATGGGGGCGCAGTACACACAAGCCAACATGTGTGAAGTCCATGCTTACTTCTGTGGCACAGAGAGGACCCCCCAAGTAAACTCTCAGTGCACCCAACACTGGGGTGGGGGATGCCTGGCCCAAGTAAGAACAGCCACCAGCATCCCGAGGAGGTCAGGACCCACACCTAAGCTGTCGGCTCTAACATCCGAAAATGGAGCTCACAGAATCTTAAGCTGTCAGTGGTGGTGTACACCTTAATCCTAGCACTTGAAAAGCACAGACAGGTGAATGTCTGTCAGTTCTGGGCCAGTCAGGGCTACACAGTGAGACCTTGTCTTAGAAAGGAAAAAAAAAAAAAAAAAAGGTGTGAGCAGGAAGATGGAAAACCCAAGGTCTTCCTTGCTACAGACCAAGTTCAAGGCCAGCTTGGGCCTTGTGACCTGATATTAGGAAAATCGACAGTACAGAATAGAAATAATTATTATTTAGGGACAACAGCTATTAGAAAAGACCACTGCAATACAACAAAATACCACGCTAATTGTTTTAAGGTGTAGTTGTTACTCTGAAGCAGACTTTAAAGTGGGACAAGCTGAAGCAGGTGTGGTGGCCCGCACCTGTGATCTCAGCACCTGAGAGACAGGTGTCAAGGTCGAGGCCAGTCTGGGCTTCCGCAGAGAGGAAAACCAGGTGTCAGGGCACCCACCTGTGATCCCAGCACAGAGACCGAGCGAAAGTTCAAGGCAGGCAATAGAGTTCAAGGCCAGCCTGGGCCACATTAGACACGGTCTCAATTTTTAAAAAAGAAAAAGGAAGCAGAGGGAGGCCAGTCAGTGGCTCAGACTGTGGCCCAAGTTGACTCTGGGTTTAACTCTTTCTACTAGGCCCCTGGAGAAATGGTCTGTTTCAAATCCAGGCTGAGGGAAAACAGCCAGGCAGATTTTCTTCCATGTCTAGAGGTTACTCCTTGGGCTAGGTATAGTAGTTCGCACCTTTAATCCCAGCCCAGAGACAGGAGGATCTGTGAGTTCAAAGCCAGCTTGGTCAACATAATGAGTTCCAGGACAGAGTTATGTAGAGAGAGACTCTGTCTAAAAGAACAAAACACAAAAAAAGCAACTCCCCACCTGTGTTAAAACCCATTTCAGAATACGAGTGGGCAGCAGTGGTGCATGTCCTAATCCCAGCCCTCGGGAGGTAGAGGCAGGAGGATCTCTGAGTTCCAGAACAGCCAGGGCTATAGAGAAACCCTGTGGGGGGTGGGGCAGGGTGCAGGTGCGGGCACACGACATGCTGATAGTTTATGAAGATAATCCATGGGACGCGAACATACACTTAATGCACATTTATTAAAGACCATCGTCTGGTTGTGCTCTCCGAGAGACATGGAGGTACAGTAACAAGCACAAGCATGGGGTGGAGGCGTGGCTCAGCGGTAAAGCAACTGCTCACAGAGCCTCGAGTCGGGCTGCTGGGTGAGGCCTCCTCTCTTCCCTTCGGAGCCAATCCTAACCTGTCACTGCACTGGTCCTCTCTGGTTATGTGTGAACTGTTTAAAGCACCGTAGGTGCTGGCTTAGACAAGAACCAGCAAACTCACCAGGCTTCCACCCTCTCTGCCCTGGGCAGGGCCTCCTTCCCATACCACCCACTCTCCGTCTGCTTCACAGGGTGGCCGTGCAGCCTCAAGGTGCTGGGCATGAAATACTGCCGCGCCCCAGGCGAACAGTGTATGGTGCAGGAGCATTACCAGGCACACACGGCTCTGACGCTGGTGGAGCTGACTAAATGAGCACCTGTCCATGGCCTGAGGCAGCCACTGCCCTCAGTATCACTTCAAAAACGGAAAAAAGAAAGCCATCCCTGGAACATGGCTTCCTACCTAAGCCGACCCTAAGCTTCCTAAAGACACCACAGAGCTGAAGAACACTGTCCAAACTCACAGTTTCATTTGTATGCAATCAACTGTTGTTTAGCGGGGCTAACAGTGAGGACTGATGTGATCCCATTTGAGTGTGCGGCACACACGGTTCTGCAGTGATGTGTGTTGGTGTTCAGTGACCAAGCGGCCAGACAGACCACAAGCATGCAGAAATATTTGTGTGGCTAAGACAAAAAAATATAAAATAAAATAACAGAAAAAAATTCCAAGAGAGTTCATTCATGAAAACAAAACATGAATCAGAAAACAAATTTACTTTAAAGCAACTTTGAGAAAAGTAAAAAACGTCAAAGCTGGAGGCTGGGCATGTGTGAGTGCATGCAAATGCCTCAATGTGGGGAATGGTTTGGGGCCAGGGCTGTTAAGGCAAGTGATATAAGGAGACAGCTTTTCAAAAGCGACCCTTTATTACCTAAGGAGACCTCTCACAAAAACAAGATAAAACACACCAAAGTCAATCCATCAACTGATCCAGCACGGGAGTGATCGAGCATGTGTGTGTACATGCATGCATACATGCAAGTGTGCGTGAGTGCACCCGGCTGCCCCCTACATGAGCTGTCTAGCCTCTGGTCATTACATAGCAGGGCCGAGGCTCAGAGTATGTGGGACAAATGTCCTGCATCTTCACTGGATATACCAAAGGAAGCGGCGGCCCACCCTAGCCCAAAACATAAGCTCAATGTTTACGAAACTGAGGGCTGAACGGTCTGATCGCTCCACGGCTGCCCAGAACTGGGTTGCTCACATAGCTGTGAGCTGCTAAAACCTGCCTCTAGCCACAGGACTGCGGCACACAAGAGCCCAGAGACCACACTGTAAAATCCGAACAGGGTTGTTTTTTCCATGTCTCCTTTTTTATAAACTACATTGGAAATGGAGAGAGATGCAACAGGGAAAACTGCTGTCCCCAGGCAGCAGGGACCTCATTTTCTCAGCCCTTTCTTCCAAGTAGAAGCGGACCCTAATCGAGGAGCTGCTCTACACACGCTTTCCCCTCAGTTAAAAGGATGCATTTCTTTATGTGCATTGGTTTCCTTTATGCGAGCGTTGGTTTCACACTTGTATGTGCAGCACATGCACGCCTAGAGTCCCTCAAGTCCAGAGGAAGACATCGGACCCCTGAACAGAAGTTATGGAAGGGTGCTAGCCACCACAGGGCCATCGAGTGCTCCTGACTGCTAAGTCAGCCCTGTGGCCCCATGCTTTTCCTCCTGAAATGGCTTCGCCCATGACAGTCGGGGACCTTTTCCCACCCCTTCAGTTTGTTCATGTGACTTTTGTGCTGTAAGATGGGATCTACTTTGCAAACAATCTTAACACAGCCACTCTACCAACTTGGGGCCAGATGGAGGGGCACACACCTTTAATCCCAGCAACTAGGAGGCAGAGGCCAGTGAGTGGATCTGGTCATCCAGAGCTACAGAAAGAGAACTTGTCTCACCCCCCCCCCAAAAAAAACAAAAAAACAAAAAAAACAAAAAGCACCATTTGGAGGCAATGCACACCTTTAAGTCCAGCACTCAGAAGGCAGAGGCAAGCGTCAGGCCTGGTCTACAGAGCGAGTTCCAGGACAACCACAACTACACAGAGAAACCATGTCTCAAAATACTAGAAAAAAACCCTCGAAATCTCAATCTTCTCCAGTTTTATTTCTGTAATTCAAAACAGCACCTATTTTTCTCATTTCTATCTAAAGAACAAGGCTGATTTACATGCTTTGGTTTTCTAGAAGTTAACTAGGGCTTTTAAATTTAAAAGTGTATGACTCATTCATGCATTTACTGTATGTGTTGGGGAGGGGTAGAAGTGTCTCATTGACAGGCTGTGGAGAGCAGGACCTGGGTGTCTTCTGTTATGGGGGTCCTGGGGCCTGAACTCAGGTCTTCAGGCTTGGTGACAAGTGCCTTGACCAGCTGAGCCACCTCGCCAGCCCTTAAAAGGTTTTTAATTAAAGGTGATAAAATTTCAATTCTTCAACTGACTATAAAGAATTCAAAATAGCTTTCAGGTTAATAACATCACGGTAATGAGAAAGACAACTTGTGTGTTAATTTGCTGAGCGCACATGGAGCACAAAGAGACCTCTATCATCAAAATCATCAACAGCTCACATCGTCAACACAATGGAGACACGGCAGACAGGCACAGCGACGGAGCGGGAGACAGAGCACACCCAAGCCTCCAAACCAAGGAAAGTTATGCTGTGGCCAGGGAAAAGGAACCAGCAGCTGTGTGGGGCTGGCGGCCAGGGCATGAGCTTTGTGATGAGAGTCTGGTATCACAGTGCAGCTGTGCTGTGCAGCACCGCAGACGTCTGCACAGCACATGTGTGTATAAATCTCCTATCAGCAGTGGACTGCCACCACCGCCAAACTCAGGGCAGCCTGGGTGAGGAGTGCTGGGAGACAGCGGGTTAAAGGGAAGAGGGGTCTGGATGACAGTGTGCACCTTTAACCCAGCCCTCCACGACAGAGGCAGGCAGGCCTTAAGAGTTCAGGTCAGCCTGGCCTACAAAACCATTCCAGGACAGCCAGGGCCTCGTAGTAAGACCCTACCCTAGGAAAAAGTTAAAATACCAAAGGCACACGCCACCTTTAACCTCAGCACTCGGGAGGCAGAGGCCAAGAGGGTCTCTGTGAGTTCAAGGCCAGTCTGGTCCACATAATAAGTTCCAGGCCAGGCAGGGCTACACAGTGAGACCCTGTCTCAAAAACAAAACAAAACTACAACAACAAAAATATTCAACTGGGGTAAAGAACTTAGCTAATGGGGATTATTTTAAAATTTAAAATATTTGTAACCACTGCTTCCAAACATTTTCAAAAGACAAATAGTATATTATTCATGAAGGAGGAGTATGGGGGTGGGGGGTTGCTTTCAAAGTTACTGACCAAGTATGATGGCATATGCCTACAGTCTCAGTTATACTTGGGAAACTGAGGTAGGAGGACGGCAGGAGTCTAAGAGATTGAGGCTGCCCTGGGCAGCCTTGTCCTCCCCACACCAGACTGAGATTCGGGGGGCTCCAGCTTTTCTTAAATTTCTCATATCATAACCCAAAATATCCTGAAATCTGCATGTGTGTGGATCTAAATTTGGATGCCTTTCCCTTCAATTACTACAGCGCAGTCGTCACCCAGAGCAACTGGGGAGCCCTGCTGGGGCGTGGGCTGCTCTGTCCCCAGCTTCCTCCAGAATGGATGAGATGCACACTCAGTGTGACTGTGACGTATATGCTCATGACCAGAAGGGAACTCTTGGAGTCAAGGCTTAAGGAACTAACCTTCAATGGTCACCTCAACTTCAGGGTCCTCACTGGTTTCTGAAGGGACATGTTGAGTAGAATCTTGAAAAAAATAAAATTCTAAAATGACATTCATCATTCAGCATATCCGTGTGCGTCGACACTTACTGTCTGGGACTCCAAAAGAAGCCTACGATAAAATGCAACTAGCATTTGAATTCATTTCACGTTCTTTAAGAATATTTGACCCTTGATTATAACTGGGGATAAAAGAAGAAAACAAAGCGCTGGAAAATGTTACGATAATCACCAAGTTACCTGCTTCGGCGGACTCTCGAGCGCATGATCCTGGAGGAATGTGGCTACAGCAAACTCACAGTTGTTTCCTGGCTCTACCCGGAGGATGCCAGTCAGAGCAAATAAAAACCTGCTTTGCTTTCTAGTCTGCAACTACAGCTCTTGCCTTCCAGGTACCCTAGCAGTGGTTTACACAGTTAAGTGACACCACTATCAACTTTTGCAGAGGAGACCTTCACGACAAGGGAAAGCCAGTGACAGGAGTGCATGGCTGCAGTTTGCAGGGTCCTCGACTGAGGTCTGTGTTATTACACAAAAACGGACATCCACGAAAAGAAAGGTTAGTGCTGGGCACGGGCATTCCGTTAGTTCATTAGCTCTTTGCTCTGCAAAGGTTGAGAGGTTAAGTGATTGGCCGGACGGGCAGCCGCTGCTGTCAGTCAGGGATAGAGCGCAGAGAGAAACCAAGCGCGCTCAGCTGTTAACACTGGAACACAGCAGCAAGAATTCGTCAGAAACAAGTCTCCCGAAACCTGGTACGTATTGACAGACTCATGAAAAACCATGAAGCAGTCTGGGTGCTGATGAACCATGCAGGTCCTGTTGACAGCAGTACTCTCTCTCCCTAAGACCTACCACAGAGGATCATTAGATCGCCTCCCCGTGCCCGCCAGCAAGCTCACCACAAAATCAATCACGTTTCAAGAGCATGTCAAGTATTTCTTTTTGTTTCCTTGATCTGAGACAGGATCTCACTATGTAGCCTGGGCTGGCCTGGCACTTACCATGTAGCCCAGGCTGGCCTCAAACTCATGGGTGATCCTCCTGCCTCAGCCTCCCAACTGCTAGGATAACAGGTGTGCGCTACCACACCTGGCCAGACCATCAATATCTCTGAGAGAAACGGATTCCTACTAGAAAGCCTACCTACTTCTGCAACTGAGTGTGCAAAGTCAGCCCATGACTTTGTTAGGATCACCCCTGCTCCACCAGAAGAAGGTAAAAGGTCAAATTCACCATTTCTTAAATAAAATGAAACAACAGATAAAAGAAATGCAAAGTTGCAAGATAAATCCCCACCCCCACCATGTTCTATCAACAGCAGCTAATACGAGGGACACAGATTCTGAAGCAAGAGCTGGCTACCTCAGCAGCCATGTCCCTGGAGGGCTCCAGGCCCTCTGGAACTACTTCAAACACTGAGCAGGGAGGGCGTCAGGCCCCATAACGCTCCCTGGCTGTATCAGCTGAGGGCCGGGTGATGAGGAGAGCTCAGAGGCCAGCAGAGCAGCAGCCATCCCTGAGGTGGCTCCTGAGGTAGCTGTGGGTGTGACAGCGCTAAGACGACGGAAACCTTCTCATAAGGTGTATCTGGGAATGGCAGACAGGACACTTCAAAGTCCAACAGAAGACAATGGGGATCGTTTTCAATCTAGAGCTACTTGTCCTCAGTGTATGCTTCCAGCACGGGAACAGCAGCAGGCCAACCCACGAGCATCACTGACGCGGCCAGGCCTGTCAGCACAGTGAGAGGCACCGGACGCCTCCTCTCTAGAAAACGAAAGTGTGGGCCATGAAGGCCCGCAACACCACCATCTCATCTCCGGAGAGTAGGTGTGGGGGTTACCATCTGAAGAGCAACAGATGCAGAAAAATCTAGGCCCTTCTTTCCTAACCTTCTGCTGGCACTTCCACTTCCGCTCCCTCGTTGCCTTCTGAGGAGTGATGGCTTCCTAAAAAGAAAATGAAGAGTATATACTAAACCAGTAAAAAAAAAAAAAAAATCTAACAGTAAAAGAAGAAAAACTAGGTGACCATATAACTTTATATAGCAAGCATCTAAAAAGACTTAAAAAACTCGGTAATAAAATCAAACAATGTTTTCTAACTCAGAAAAACAACTCCTCTATTTGGAAGCTGAAAACTTCTCAAAGTACAGACACCCAGAACCACACTGCAGGGCTGGGATTCGGCGTGGTCGCTGTCCCCACGTGCCACCTTGCTGAGGGATGCTGGGATCTGAGGAGCAGGACACTGCAGGAACCATGCTCATCGGCCACTGACTCACAGTCCAAGACCAAATCAGAAGAAACCCTTTCTCTGCCTGAGGCTAAGCTAACTGGAGGCTTACTGTTTGTGGAGTGTCCCTCCTTGCCTCTGTAGAAGCTACAGACACTCTCACATCATTCCATCGGAGTTGTACTTTAAACACTTTAACTAAATCTTTGGAAACTATTTTTACTTCAAACACATTTTAGTTTAGGAAAGAGCCTGCCTGAACATGGGACACACATCCAGCCTCCTGTCAGGTCAGACAGCGGGGAGAGCAGGTCATCCTACTACAGCCAGGGGCCCAGGCGCCATACGAAGCTACCAGCCAAGAGGGCCACTTAGAGTCCGGGGCACAGCCACCCCCAAGTGCGCCAATCTCTTAAGTGTTGAGGCTGGGACAAGGGAAAGAGGGAAAGGCCGTCATCACCTGCCTGCCAGGACAGAGGAGCCATGGGCTGGGCAGCAGGTCTCCTGACAACTGTGCTCAGCTCATTCCTGGGGCTCTCACGGCCAAGCTTCAGTCAGAGTTGCTGTGCTGTGGTGCTCTGGTCCGCCATGCTGACGGCCTTGCTCTACAGTGGGAGCTCACGAGCTCACTCACAGCTAAGAGTAGAACTGCGGTCACAAGGCAGCCTATGAGCAACGGGCAAAGTGCGCCTCCGCTACACTCTTCTACCTTTTGTACCTAATGTTAGCATTTATGCAGCTGTAAATTCTTTGTGCAATGTCAAAAAAACAGATGTGAAGCCAAAACCCGTGAGAAGGGGGAGCGGGCCAGCTGCCCAACAGGCGTGGCCGGGACACTGAGCGCAGACAGGGGAGCTGCCCACGGGCACGATGAGTGCCCTCTGCTCTAGGACAATCTATAGACATAACAGGCACAACTATTTACATCATACGGCAAATCCAAAGAAAAGAAACCTCATGAGATCAAAGCCAGAGGGGACAAAGGGAAAGCCACCACTAACAGGTATGATCAGGTCTGGGAGCATAGCGACAGTCACCCAAAGGGTCAAAGCACGGGGGTTTAAGGAGAACGTTTGCAGTCCTTTCCCAAGCTAAGCATCGACGCGGACTTATCACTATCCACACTGCTAACCCGACAGTCACAACCTGACTATGCTGATAAAGGTATAAAGTGTACTTTACCTTCAATGGGAAAGTGTGTCATGTACCCATTTCGAGATTCATTACTAGATTCACAAAAGGGAAAATTGGTTTTTGAAAAATTTTGCTTGTGAAGTTCATTTATGTTTAAAAAAAAAAAGGCCAATACATTTTTTTCCTTTTCCATTTGGAAAAGAAATATAGTTATAATTATTAAAACAGTCTGTCCAATATAAAGAAACAGTAAATACGAACAGGATGTGGGAGAGCACAAGTGGAAAGGCGATACCTTGCAAAGCCTTCGAAAGGGGGAGCTTTTCATCAACATCATCAGTTTCAGAAGGGCCTGCTTTGGAACACAAAGATAAGCTTCAAAAGGGATTTCAGAGCACATGTCGGTCACATTAGTGCATGTCTGGGTGGGCTGTATGGAATGGTGGCCTTTTTAGAAATAAAAACAGGCAAACAGATGATGTTAGTGAATGGTCTTGGCAATGGGGAAAGGAGTGCTGGGTGGAGGGCTATGCACGCGGGTACGGGCGATGACCAACTGGATGGTATGGAGACCATGGCCTGTCTGCAGTGGAGGCTCTGAGGGGTCCAAAGGGAGCCCAACGCTGGCTGCTGCAGAAAGTCACAAAGCTTCAGCCTCCCCAGGCTTTCTGGAGGACTTACACTAGCGGTAGGTGCCATCAACCCCGCAGAGCACAACCGAGGCGCTCCTGGGCCACCATATTTCTCAGTACTTGGCCCAGTGTTTCCATCAGTAAAAGTATTATGAAAACAGAAGGGCATTACTTGGGAGAGACAAAGAGGGTTCAGGTACACAAGAGCAAAGAGACAAAGCAGAGCCACAGGGTCATGGTCCCAGTGAGATGTGAGCATGGATGAAGATGGCAGAATGAAAGTCAGTTCACTAGGGAGCATGCAGCATGGGAACCAGGCACCCCAAAGTCACAGCTTTAGGCAACACATTTCACAGTACAAGTCAGTGCTCGTGTGAGACAGTTAGATGGAGTTAGACAGAGTGCCGGCTGGCCCACAACTTCTTGTCTTGCTGCCTCTGCCTTTGGAGTGCTGAATGTAAATGTGCTCACCGCAGCCAGTCAGTCTGCCTGGAACCACCCACTGGGCTAAATAAGTTTTTTGGTAATTAATCAATTTAAAGAAACAAAGCACCAGTTCAATGGCTGCTTTTTTTTTTTTTCTTTTTTTTCCGGAGCTGGGGACCGAACCCAGGGCCTTGCACTTGCTAGGCAAGCGCTCTACCACTGAGCTAAATCCCCAACCCCCTCAATGGCTGCTTCTTAACATAAAACAATTCACAGTAAGACATAGCCTGTAGCATCAGCCCTCAGGAGAATAAAGAGGAGCCTTAGTTTCCGGAAGCTGGGCTCACAGCAAAATCACACAGCCATAATAAAACAAAGCATGAACCCAGACCACAATCCTCCAACACAGCACAAAGAACACCTAAGGCAGCAGCTCTCACTCTTCCCAATGCTGCAGCCTTTAACACAGCTCCTCAGGCTGTGGGGACCCCAACCATAACATTATTTTCGCTGCTAGTTCATTAACTGTAACTTTGCTACTGTTACAAATTGTCATAAATATCTGTGTTCTCTGATGCTCTTAGATAACCCCTGTGCACACAGGGAATTTCAGTGACACACGGCACGGGCACGGGGCATGTCAGGAAGGACAGGCAATGCAGACTATGGGGTGGCTCAGGCAGGGGCAGAGCACCTCCTTGCCCAGCAGCTCAAGGCCCTGAGTTCAGTCTCCAGAACAAAAGGGGAGTGAAGAAGAGAGAAAGACAGAGGGAGAAGGGCAGAAAGAAAGAAGAAAAAGGGAAATGCCCACAAGGGACTGCTCTACTCACCTGGGGAGTAAATAAACAGCTGACCTTGCAACAAAGGCAAACTAAACCCTCAGGAGGCGGAGGCAGGAGGATAAAAGCTAAAAGTCATCTCCTGAGCTACATAAGGAGCCTGAGGCCCGAGATCCAGGATACCCCGACCCAAGCCAAGCAAACCAGCGAGCTGTCCAACAACTACACACCAATGAGAAGCAAGGCCAGGAGTGGTGGTACACACCTTGAACCAAGCACTCAGAAGGCAGAGGCAGGGGGATCTCTGTGAGTTTGAGGCCAGCCTGGTCTACATAAAGAGTACCAGGACAGGGAGGGCTATATAATAGAGACTGGTTTCAAAAAACACCGAATAAATAAAATGTCACCTTCCTAGTAGGGGACTGGGAGAAGGGGAAGGGAAGGACATATTCACAGTAGGTGATGAAGAAGATGCCAATGTAGAAAATCCTAGAGCTGGGGATGTTTTATGTAAAAGATCGGTCTACCTGTTAACCTTATGTTCACAGGAGCAAGGCATTATCAAACAAGTCTAGGTGTTCTGCAACATTTTAACTCTAAAAACATAAAAATAACCCTTCTCTGAGCTTTAAGTGACAGTAGCAGGAAGAACAAGCCGTTCAAAATTAACTGCAAACGACAGTGGGCCAGAGAGAGAGGTCAGGGAGTAAAGGCACGGCCGCCCAGCCTCATGAGCCGAGCTCGACGGCCCACCTCCACACACACACTAGGTTGTGTATGAGCCCTACCCCAGCGTGTTTTTTTAATGAGTGTCACCGACACTCAGCCGGAAGTTTACACAGATATCTGCTCACTGAAGAACCATAAAAAAAAAAAATCATTCCAGATATTTGTAAAGCACTCCCTATCCAGTAAGCCTTCTTACTTTTAGGAAAATCAAGTCTACCAGGCAAGTGCAAGCCAGAACTTGGTGAGAAGTTCAAGAAGCAGAGACAATCAAGTAGCCACTAAAGCGTCTGTGTGTCTAAGGCTAGCTCTCCCTGTTTATGTGTAGCTCTGACTGGCCTGGCCTCCCAAGTGCTGAGAAGACTACCCAGCATGTGTGGCCATGCCACAATGAGACTGCTACGATGACCCAGATGACCGTACAGGTGAAGATGGGCTACATCTCTAGATTGAAGATGGGCTGCATCTCTAGATTCCCGACTGAATGGGAACCGGGACCCGGCACCATGGCAGTCTAGACTTGTTCAGAGAGCCTTAAATGCCACCAGCAAGTGTCAGGAAGAGAGACTGCATTAAACAGTTGTTACCTTGAATGTTATACTGATAGTAATCGGGGTCTTCTGACTCCTCCTTCACTGTCACAGCGGCCATTTCCAGAGAAATGCCTACAAAACAAGTGACAGTGTCCGGTGTGTGTCACAGCTCCAGGGCGCTGTGCACTGAAATCCTCACACATTTTAAAGACTCTGAAAGGGCAAATGTTCATTAGGTGGGTGCTGAGGGAGGTCATCTGCAACCCAAACAAAGGCACGGTTTCAGTGACTGACAGACTGACAGGCAGGCAGACAGACAAACAGACCCAACAGACCCGCACTGACGTCACAGTAAAACTCAATCAGCTCTATGGGAAAAGGTGGCAGGGAGCAGAGAAGCGAGGCTACCTCACCTTGCTCTGTCAGAACAGACAAAGGTCACTTTAAAACAGGGTGCCCATGGGACAGAGGGCCTCGCTGCTCTTGATGGAGTAAACTCCACTCACAGACAAAGACTCCATCACTCAGCGTCATGGAGGCGAAGGAAGGCCTTGAACATGCCCACACAAGCTGAACAATTTACTCTTACCTCACCACAGGCTGAGCAACAGCCTCACCCCCTCACAGGTCAAACGTAAGAGCCGACACTACAAACCCTCCAGAAAGAAACCTAACTGTAAACCTTATTGACTTTAGGTTGGACAAATATTTTCTAGGTTAAAAAACAAAAAAAAAAGAAAACCTTGTCCCTGGTTCAGAGAGACACACCTGTTAATTATAGCACCCAGAAAGGGGGCTGAGGAGGATTAACCGCCTGAGTGATACAGCCACTGTCTCAAAATAAGAATAAACCACAAAGGGGGAGGGAGGACGGGCAGGAGGTTGTGGGAGGGGACAAGAAAAACTGTAATGACATCTGTGCATGAAAAGGCCACGGGGATAGGACTGCAGACAGGGATGGGGGTTAAGAGCATGTACTGCTCGTGAGGAGGTCCTGGGTTCAGTACTGAGCACCCATCTTTGGCAGCTCACAAATGCCTGTAACTACAGCTGCAGGGGATTGTGATGCCCTCTTCTGGTCTCTACAAGCACTGCACTGAACTAGCTCACCCACAAGGACACGCTGACACACAGTTACAGCTTCTTTAAATCACCACTTACTTACTTATTTATTTATTTATTTTTGCTTTGAGACAGAGTTTCACTGGGTAGCACTGGCTGTCCTAGAACTTGCTCTATAGACCAAGCTGGCCTGGAACTCAGAGATCTGTCTGCTTCTGTCTCTCAAGTACTTGGGACCAAAAGCCTGGGCCACCATTCCAGCTTTAAAACTTCCTTTATTGCGGGGGGTGGAGAGATGGCTCAGTGGTTTAAGAGCATTGTTCTTCCAGAGGTGGCACACAACATCTGTAATAGAGTTCCGAGGCTCCCTTCTGTTGTCTGAAGACTGCTACAGTGTAATCACATGAATAAAATAAATCACATCTGTAATGGGGTCTGATGCCCTCTTCTGGTGTCTGAGGATAGCTATGATGTACTCATATAAATAAAATAATTAAAAAAAAAATCCTTTATTGTATATGCATACAATATGTATGTATGTATGTATGTATGTATATATAAAATGCCACAGCGAAACCCAGCACCTTGAATTCTGAAAGTAAAGTTAAAGCCTATAAGACCTCAACCCTATATAAAGAACTAGAGAGAGAGAGAGAGAGAGAGAGAGAGAGAGAGAGAGAGAACACAATGAAAAAGAGGCCATGAAATTTCAAGAGAGCATGGCAGGATACATGGCAAGGTTTAGAGGGAGGACAGGGAAGGAATAAATGATATAATTACATTATAACCTCAAAAGTAAAATAAAATTTTTAAATGAATTAAGGCAGACAAGGTGGCATTACACCTTTAATCCCAACACTTAGAGAAGAAAAGGCAGGCAGTTCTCTGAATTCAAGGTCAGCCTGGTCTACATAATGTGTTCCAGGACAACAAGGACTACACAGAGAGACCCTGTCACGAGAGAGAGAGAGAGAGAGAGAGAGAGAGAGAGAGAGAGAGAGAGAGGGAGGGACAGAGACAGAGAGACAGAGAGAGAGGCAAAGAGAGAGGGAGGGAGGGGAGGAGGGAAAGAGAATATAGTGATAATTAAAGAGTAAAAAATGGGTTGAGGATTTAGCTCAGCGGTAGAGCGCTTGCCTAGCGAGCACAAGGCCCTGGGTTCGGTCCCCAGCTCCGAGAAAAAAAAAAAAAAAGAGTAAAAAATGGGGCTGGAGAGATGGCTGTTTGGTTAAGAGCACTGATTGCTCTTCCAGAGGTCTGAGTTCAATTCCCAGCAACCACATGGTGGCTCACAACCATCTGTAATGGGATCCGATGCCCTCATCTGGCATGCGGGCATACATGCATTTAAAGCACTCATGTACATTAAATACATAAATAAGTCTTTTTTTAAATGTCTTAAAATCTTTTTTAAAAAAGCCATAACCTTGAAAACATAGAAACTAAAATTTACTGTTTTTTAAGTTTCAAAGACACCAGAAAAGAAAATTAAAGACCACGCACAGACTGTAAGAAACATCCGCAAGACCAAATCTGACTTATATCCAAATACACGCATGACTTCTAACAAGCGCAGGTTAGAGAGAGAACAGGACCTGGGAAGTGATTCCCTGGTCAAACGCCTGCCACACAGACAGCATCAGGATTGCAGTCTGAACTCCCAGGACCCATGTGCAGCTGGACATGGTGGTGCGTGTCTGCAGCCAGCTCTCTACAGCTCGATGGGAGGCAGAGAATTCCTGGGCACTCGCAGGTCAGACACCTGCCTTTGTGGTAACCACACACTCAGACCAGTACTTGAGGTTGTTGTCTGACGTGCCTGGGGCGCCCATATTCTCTCCTCCCTTTCTGTCCCTCCTCTCCTCTCTCTGGCTCTCTCTCTACACACACACACACACACACACACACACACACACACACACACTAACAGCTAATGAGTCCATGACAGAAGTGTTCAGCATCATTATTCTCTCCTCCCTTTCTGTCCCTCCTCTCCTCTCTCTGGCTCTCTCTCTCTACACACACACACACACACACACACACACACACACACACACACACACACACACACTAACAGCTAATGAGTCCATGACAGAAGTGTTCAGCATCATTATTCTCTCCTCCCTTTCTGTCCCTCCTCTCCTCTCTCTGGCTCTCTCTCTTCACACACACACACACACACACACACACACACACACACACACACACACACACACACACACACTAACAGCTAATGAGTCCATGACAGAAGTGTTCAGCATCATCTCCCACGAGGAAATGACAATCAAGACCACACACAGCGAGAGAGCTTGGGAGATGAGATAGCTCAGTGGTTAAGAATCCCTGCTACAGGGGTTGGGGATTTAGCTCAGTGGTAGAGCGCTTGCCTAGCAAGCGCAAGGGCCTGGGTTCGGTCCCCAGCTCCGAAAAAAAGAAAAGAAAAAAAAAAAAAAAAAGAATCCCTGCTACACAACCCTGGGCACCAGAGCTTTGTATCTCAGAATTCACATCACAAACGAACCGAGCCTGCCAGTGCCTGCAACCTCAGCTCAGGGGGAAGACACAGATCACTCACTGAGCTTGCAAGCTGGAGGCCCAGATCTGAGAGACGCTGCCTCAGAGGAACAGAGTAGAAGCCAGTGGGCGCACAAACTCCTACCCCATTCCCACTCCAACACATAAATACACATTTCCAAACAGGCACACATACAAGATTAACTAATTTAGGGGCCCCTCCTACACTGGAACTGGGTAGAGTAACACATGCCTGTAATATCAGCGCCACTGAGACCCAGGCAGGAGCTCCTAAGAGGCCAGTCTGCTCAGCATAAGGAGACACAAACTAGTGACTCAAACTGTAACCGTCTCAACCAAGGAAAAAGCTTTCCTTTTCTAGATTCTAAGAGTGCTAATACATACCAGAATCTTCCGTGGGCTCAGTTTTCACTTTGATGGGGCCACAACTGAAAGGAGGAAGAAACATGGATCATGGGGTGCATCTGGTTGTCGACAGCTTCCCCGACATCGAGACTCGGCTAACAAGGGTCCTAACGCACAACTGCAGGGCCGAAACCCACATTCCTGGCATCGCACACCTATGCAGCACTTAGGAAACCAGGGCACAAGTGTTCTGTCACGAGACGACCCTAGGCTTTTAAAAAGTAAGGATTTTTCTAAAAAAGTAAATTTCACACTTTCACAACCAAGCGTTTGGCTGCACACCACACTTCTGGATGTGTGCAAGACGTGTGGCCCTCAGCCTTCTGCTCCTGCTAACTCTGGGGCAGGCGCAGTGTTGCTGGGAAATGATGGCTTACCTTCCACCCGGAGACAGCATGGGCCTGTCAGCATCGGCCGCCATCACTCGACCACCTATGAGGCAAATTACATTCAGGCTCAATGACATTTGCTTGTTTGTCTGTTTCTGGTTTGGGGGTTTGTTTGATACAGGGATTCTCTGTGTAGCTCTGGCTGTTCTAGAACTCACTCTATAGACCAGGCTGGCCTCCGACTTAAAGCCACCTGCCTCTGCCTCTTGAGTGCTGAGATCAAAGGCATGTGCCACCAAAGCCCCCACATCACAGTCCTTCTGTTGCTGTTGGTTTGATCTTGAGATTGGGTCTCATGAAGTAGCCCAGGCTGGCCTAACTGTCCACGATCTCTCACCTCACACAGTGCCAGGATTACAGGCTCATGATACTATGCCCTGGCTTGTGGGGACTCAAGGTGAGGTTGGGAGGACCAAGAGACGTGCAAGCGCAGACAGCCCTGAACTCCCTGATCCAGTTGTCACTGCACCAAAAGGCAGCTGATGTAAATATGACCCTACTCAAGGTCAGTGGATCTCTTCCTGGGGGCTTTTGTCAGACATGATGGGTATGGTATCAGGTGGATAATGATCAGTTCTCCAACCCGTGAGACACTGTAAAATGGTGAATCATACTGCAATTAAGAGAAATGTCTTGCAAGGCTTGTAGGTATACAGGGAGTCCAGGCATTTGGGATACCGAGACAGTTCAAAGCCAGTCTTGACTACACAGCAAAGTCCTGTCTCACCCCTGCATAGCCTACCATGTACAGGTCCCCTGGCTTGCATCACATTGTGGAGGGGTGCTGGTGGGGTTAAGCCTGCAACCAATCTTACATAGACCTTCCTTTGAGAGCCAAGAATCTATACAGCCCAAATGTCCCTCAGCACAGGAATAAGCAAACACATCTGTCTTTTATCTATATCACAACACGGACGAGAATGAAATAGCCTATGTGGAGCGCAGGGGACTCAGAAGCCTGCTCTGAGTTTGGGAACAGCCTGGTCTATAGCAAAAGGCCCAGGCCACCCAGAAAGCAAGACCCTGTAGCTGGTCTTTGCTATTTTGTGGGCTCTTTTTTTCTCCCACCCTTTACCGCACCTGACATGGTTTCACCGCTAACACTATAGGAGAGAGGAAAGGACAAAGGGAGAGAGAGATCCCTGAATCTAAGCTCTCTCCTTTTGTTTCTTCTTGAGCAGGACAACTAACCAACTGTGACCAAGATCCCCCCGAGGAATAGCAACCGCCCACCACGCCTGTCAGGGGCTCAGACTGAGACTACAGACATGGCACAAAGAGCCTGAAGGACAGACTGCAGCGAGGCAAGTAAAAGTCACATGCTGCCAGGCCCAGTGTCCCGAATTCCACCCCTGAGACTGAGTATGGATGGGAGCAGGCACTGTAATGTCAGGGCCTTTGCTATGAAATGGAGGGAGAGGCAGGCACAGCGGAAGCCAGAGGACCTGAATGCACAGACCAACAGAAACAAGTAGGAGGCAGGCCCTATGGCCTTAATCTGAATTTTTTTTTTTTGGTTCTTTTTTTTTTTTTTTTCGGAGCTGGGGACCGAACCCAGGGCCTTGCGCTTCCTAGGTAAGTGCTCTATCACTGAGCTAAATCCCCAGCTGAATTTTTCTTTGTATAGCCAGTACTGACCTCAAATTTTCCATCCTCCTGCTTCAGCTACATGGGTACTGGGACTACAGGCCTGTGCCACAACTCTGCTTGCTTCTTTATCAATCTTAAAGAGGACCCCACACACTGCTCCCGTCCCCAAGTAGTCAAAGGAGACAGACATGAGGTGACACGTGTTTTCTCCTAACATGGGCCTCAAAGTGACATGCACTACAGCCACTGTATTTGGTCTTATTTGCAATTACCCTACCCAGACCAAAAGGTAAGTGACAAAAAGCACACTGGCAGGAAGGGAAGAGGGACACCCGTCTTCACCCTCACACTGCCGTAAAGAGAACACAGAAATAGAGCCAGGGTCAGCTGACTCCAGCAAAGTTTCCCAGACAACGCAGAGAGCAGGCTCCTCACGGATCGCTCCATCCGGGAGCACTGAGACCTAGACGCAAAGCTGAATTTGAGTCTCTACATTCTGTGGGTACAAACTCAACATAGACGTCGAGCTGGGCTGGCGGTGGGGGCGGTGGAGCATCCGCCTGGCACTGGCAGGTTGGGCTCCACTCCTAGCACCACTGGAGATTAAAGACACTAAATCCAGGACACCTTTAACACAAGCAAGGTGACTGTCCATAGCCCCCGGCTAGTTGACATTTCCTTCTCTTTTTTGTAGCACAGCATTGTGAGAGGTCAGCAAGACCTGTGGACTGGATACCTCCCAGCCCCCAGAAAACAGCCAGTCAGAGAAGAAAAGGTGTCTCCTCAAGAACGCTCACCGAGTCCTCTTAACGCGTGCTATCACCTACAATCCCAGCACCGGAAGGAGGCTGGATGTCTGTGACTTTGAAGCCACTCAGGCCCAAAATCACCAAGTAAGAGGCGCCCGGCTGCTATTTCTCCAGTGCTGGAGCTGAACTCAGCCTCCTACACTGAGCTGAGTGCCCCCAGCCCTGATTTCAGAGGGTTAGCATTGTACAGTTACTAAACCATGCATTTTACACTTAAAGTGTGGCATTATTCTGTAATAAAACTGGTAAAATTCAATTTTTTTTCATTTAACAGAAAATATGTGCAAGTCACATGTGGTTACAGGCGCCTGGCAGGAAGATCAGGCCGGGTTCTACTGTGAGTCCAAGGTCAAGCTGGCTACCCCAGTGTGTGTGCGTGCATGTGAGTGAGTGTGCGTGCATGTTCATACACTCAGATTCATTTGTCTTCTCTCATCCATCTTTATGTGGTAGAAAGAACTCCTCTGGTACTGAGTATCACCTTTAAAACATGTCAAATCAGGGGCTGGAGAGATGGCTCAGTGGTTAGAGCACTGACTGCTCTTTCAGAGGTCCTGAGTTCAATTCCCAGCAACCACATGGTGGCTCACAACCATCTGTGATGGGATCCGATGCCCTCTTCTGGTGTGTCTGAAGACAGCGAAAGTGTACTTGTATACATTAAATAAATAAATAAATATTAAAACAAAAACGAAAGCCGTGTAAGCTGGGGGCCAGAAACGAGCCGTGGGAGTTGAGAGCGCACACTGCTCCTGCAGAGGGCCCTGTTCAGGTTCCTGCAGCCACAGCAGCGAGCTCACAACTGCCTGCAACTCCAGCTCTGGGGTCTGATGCCCTCACGCCCTCTTTTGGCCTCCATGGCCATGTGCACACACACAAATCTTTAAGAAAGAAAGAAAGAAAGAAAGAAAGAAAGAAAGAAAGAAAGAAAGAAAGAAAGAAGGAAGGAAGGAAGGAAGGAAGGAAGGAAGGAAGGAAGGAAAGAAAGAAAGAAAGAAAGAAAGAAAGAAAGAAAGAAAGAAAGAAAGCAAGCAAGCAAGCAAGCAAGCAAGCAAGCACTGACAGTAGACCTGGCTCTCGGGGTGCCACTCCCATCTTGTCCTAATTGAGTGGGATGGCCAGCTCAGCTAGAGGAAGTCCTGGGGCCATCCCCTCAACCTCCAATGCTCTTCCTCAACCCCTCTGGGCCATTCTTACACATGGCTGCCTTACTTCGGTCATGGCCGCCTGACAGCCATTAACAGTTGCTAACAGATGAGGCACACTCAAGTGTCCAGACCGCGCTTCCAGACACACTCCCGTGCTCACACTGCTCTGCCATTGCGGAAGTATGAGCTCAACCAAGCTGGCTCACAGGACGGGAGAGGAAGGCAGACAGGGTAGACAGAAGCATGAAACACCATGGTTTTTCAATAATCCCGATTCAAAAACCCAGCTGCCAACATGTGAGCAAGGCCACGCACTCACCAAGGTGTTTCTTCGGCTCGAGGAAAGGTCTGCGTGGGAAGGAAACAGGAAACAATGAGTGAACACTCAAGACTACTTTCGTAAGCAGCAGCACGCAGTGTCTGGATTACACAGAACGGTGCAGATCTGGTGAGCACGCACGCACGCACACTCCGTGACAGGCAACATGGAACAGGCGCCTCACCTCTTGATGATGAAGGAAATCCCCGCCTTGTTCTCCAGAATCCACTTCAAGGTTGCGAGGTCATAGTGCTCGGGATGCTTGAAGGCGACCCCCTCGGGAAGCCCCTGCACCGCCACAGCTGACTGGTCACGCAGCATCTTCTCATATGGCACAGGGACCACTGTGGATTTGCCTAAGGCTTTCCCTGTGGGAAGAAGGTGTGGAATTAGCAAGACCCACACATGATCACAACTGAAAACTGAATCACGGCAGCTGCGGGAGGACTCCCACGCCGTATGTAAAGTGACTGTCATTTCATGAGGACACGATTCTGGAGCTCCGACACCCATAGAAACTTCAGGGCAGGTTAGGCTCGTAACTGTAATCCTAGTGTTAAGAAAAAAAATCCTGGGGTTCACTGGTTACCTAGTCTGGCCAATCAGTGAGTTCCAGGCTCACAAAGCAGACCTGTCTCAAAAAGTAAGAAGGGCATGCGGCTGACAGGTTAGTGGCTAAGAGCACTGCTCTTCCAGAGGACCTGTGTTTGACTCAAAACAATGACAGTGTACTCATATACATAAAATAAATGAATAAATCTTAAAAAAAAAAAAGAAAAGAAATCAGTAAGGGGGAGCTGACAAGATGGCTCAATAGGTGAGAGCGGCCTGCTGCCAGGCCTAAGGACCCGAGTTCAATTCCCAGAACCCGCATGGTAGAAATAGAAAACCAACGTCTGCAAGCTGTCCATCCTCTTACCTCCCCATGTAACACTGTGGACTGCATGGACACAGGCACACAGATGTGCACAATCACGTAAGTAAATGGAAAACAAATTAAATGTAAGGTAGAAAAGCAATGCCAAAGACACATGAGCTCCAGATGCACACGGCAGCACTGAACCCCGCAAGCAGATCATGCTGGCCCGCAACTTTAATCCCAGCACTCAGGAGGCAGAGGCTGGAGGATTCGAGTTCAAGGCCAGCCTGGTCTACAGAACAAGTTTCAGGACAGCCAGAGTTACATACATACCTGTCTGGAAAAATAAAAACAACGACAAAATAAAAAGAGCTTCCCAAAGGTCAGGGAGTGGCATCTGACTGTTCTCAAGGCATCTGACTTCAACATTAACATAGTATTTCAAATGCAATTTAAACATTTATGTTTGATTCCCATGTCCACTACCTCCTGAACCTGGAATCTGTACAAAGGACCAAAATACAAACTACACACATACCTCACTCTGGCCAGTGTGGCACACCTACAAGGCCAGCTAAGTGAGAGACTGGGTGGAAGATCCAAGAAGGTCAAAGCCTGCCTGAGGATTAGTGAGAGCCTCTCTTAGGGTAAAAACAACAGGCTGAGGATGGGGTGCACTCCAGTTCTCTAGCGATTTCTTTGTGGGGTCCTGGGTTCAACCTCAGAACCAGAATAAATTATAAGGATGATTTGTTCCATTAATATAGTCTCTAGATTTATTTGTCATATGTATAAGTTACAAGGCATGCTTTGGTCCCTACGACAGGACGGAAGCAGATGGCAGTTTGCAGAGGTGAGGATAACCATCGATGCCAAAACCAGTCACTCTCAGGCCAGCGGAGTGGGTCAAAGGGTAAAGGCCCATGCCACGAAAGCCTTGTTGCCGGAGTTTAAATCCAGAACTCACATAAAGTGGGAGAACTGACTCCATATAGTTGGCCTCTGACCTCATCGTCCATGCCATGACATACATGTATAACCCTCCCATACATACACACACATACTAGAAATTGTTGGGGTTTTTTTCTTTTTTTTATTTTTTTGGAGCTGGGGACCGAACCCAGGGCCTTGCGCTTGCTAGGCAAGCTCTACCACTGAGCTAAATCCCCAACCCCGGTTTTTGTTTGTTTTTTTTTTCTTATCTTCTGCGTTAAGCACTCACTTTGCAGACCAGACTGACCTGAAACTCAGAGACCCACTCCCATGTCACCATGCCTGCCCAGTATATATTGGTAACAATAATTAATTAACTACATCCTACTTATTTCTCAGTTCTTTTGACTTAACCCCTTAAATTTACAAATTAATCTACTCAATTTGTAAAACATTATATGACTGTCAAATCAATTATAAAATCTACCACTTAGGAAACATGTCATAGTGGCCGGGGACACTGCAGTGGGAGAGACATTAACCATTCACAGAACAATCAGTTCAATCCCCAGAACCCACACAAGAACTCCACAAAGTTGTCCTGACCTTCACACAAAAGCTCTCACACCCACAAATACACACGTGTGTATATACAAACACAATCCCCCCCCCCCCCCCGGAGCTGGGGACCGAACCCAGAGCCTTGCGCTTGCTAGGCAAGTGCTCTACCGCTGAGCTAAATCCCCAACCCACAAACACAATTTTTTTAGAGAGGAAAATACTCGTATTTTCTCAAATTTTAAAGTGTGTTTTTACCATAACAAAAGCAGAAATAGTCCTCCACCGTTTTTCTGAGGGTCTCAATTTCTACAGCATCCACGCTCATCCGGTTGGCCTGGGTTGTACATTTCATCTTATGCATCTCGGCGGCCTTTTCTTCTTCTTCAACACCTGTAAAACAGTGACACAAAGGCTCGTATCCACTGTCCCAGTTTGCTTCTCTGTTGCTACAATAAACACCTATATGGTAGGAAAGAACTTACTGGCTCTCAGGTGCCACCAAGGCAGGCCACAGCAGAGAGCATGGAGGAGCAGTGCTTACTGGCTTGCTCAGCCTGCTTTCTTTTTTTTTTTTTTTTTTTTTTTTTAAGTGCACTGTAGCTGTCTTCTTCAGACACACGAGAAGAGGGCATCAGATCCCATTACAGATGGCTGTGAGCCACCATGTGGTTGCTGGGAATTGAACTCAGGACCTCTGGAAGAGCAGTCGGTGCTCTTAACCACTGAGCCAGATCTCCAGCCCTCAGCCTGCTTTCTTATAAAGCCCAGAACCATCTGCTCAGGGGTAGCACAGCCCACAGTGGGCTGAAACATCCCATATTAATCACCAATCAAGAAAAGGCCCCACAGATATGCCCGAAGACATGGGGGCAATTATGCAATTGTGGGTCCTTCTTCCTAGGGAACTGGTTGGTCAGTACCAAGTTGGCACAAACGGACAGCCTGAATGCCACTTTATTCTTACTACTTGGCCTTTCCTAAGAATATTGTTGCTATGCCTTTTCCTCCAGCCAGCCAGCCTGCCTTCCTTCCTTCCTTCCTTCCTTCCTTCCTTCCTTCCTTCCGCCTCACTAATCACCCAGCTTCCCCTGAAGCTCCTATCTGGCCACCACTGACTGGCCTTGAACCCTCCTTTTTCCTCAGTCTGGGTATACAGGCATGACTTACCGCACCCAGGACTATATTCTAACGAATTCGTTACAAAATCTCCATGCGGAAAGGAATGGGGACATTCTAACAGTAAACATCTGGCTGGGTGAGGGGCTTACAGCTGTAATGCCAGCATGGGGAGGTGGAGCCGGGAAGATCAGGAACTGGAGGTCGGGGCTGGAGAGAGGAGTTAAGAGCACTCTGCCTGTTCTTCCACCAGAGGGCCCTAGACAGACCCCTTGGAATTCCTGTTCCAAACAACAGTGCCGTCTTCTGACCTCCATGGGCAGTGCACACATGTAGTACATAGACCCCTGGGGGACACACAAAAACTCACATACATAAAATAAAAATAAATCTCAAAAAGAGAGGTTTGGCAGTCATCCAGAGCTGCTACATGAGACTGTGGCTCAAGAAAGCATAGGGCTGGGCACAGGGCTCAGCTGGTGCTTGCCAGTCATGCATGGAACTCTGGTTCAACCTCCAGCCCTGCATGAACCATGTAGCGGCACACTGCTAGAACCCGGCATACTGCTAGAACCCAGCACTCAAGAGGCAGCTGCAGGAGGATCGGGAATTCAAGGTCCTCCTTTGCTGCATAGGAAGTCTGAGGTCATATATGAGACCCTGTCTATATAAACAAATGAACTAACATATAACCAGGGTTCAAATTTTATCAGAAAAATCAAGATACGAAGATTTTAAATAGGAAGACAGTGAGGGGGGGCAGGGGACAGTTTGCAGCATCCTTTCTGCCCTAGGGACTGGAAGCAGAACTCCGTGTGTGACACCCAAGTACCCTACCACTGAGACACTGCCAGCCCCAGCCCTGGAAGGACTAAAAAATGCACTGGAGGCTAAGACAGCAGAAATGGAGTTCAAAGCCAGTGACAGCTACACAATGAGACTGGCGAAGAAGTAAGAAGGAAGAGGACAGAGAACTTGAAGGAACAATAGAGAGTTAAATGAATTAACTAACAAACAAGGCTGTCTGCGAGCACTGCTGGCCCGCCTCTTGGGCATGTGCTGGCCAGTGTGAGGCTGCAGGGCCAGTTTGGATCTTACAGACAGGTTTTATGGTTTGCTTTGTTTGAGCCTGATCTACCATAGATGCAGTGGTCACTGCTGCCATGGCCTTGACGTGCATCTCCTGACCCTGCCCACAGAGTTGACATTTACTTAGTGATACAACACTGTATTTCTTTCTCGTGAAAAGGAAACAAAAAGGGGGAGTTTTTATAGCACACAAAACATAGCTCTCTAATGCCTGGGCATGGTAGCTCATGCCTTTAACCCTGGGGAGGCAGAAGCAGGAAGATCTCTGAGAGTTTGGGGCTAGCCTAATCTACAGAGCCAGTTCCAGGCCAGCCAGGGCTACAAAGAAAGACCTCACAAATCAAACAAAAACCCCTCTCTACCTTCTTTCTGATATTCCTAACCCTAACCTTAACCTTATAAAAGTTAAAGATTTTGAGAGAAAAGCTTATCAACCCCTGTGCCCAATGCAAGACCCAACAGGTGACAAGACTCCCTGGGAAAACCTACGCTGGTTCGGGAGGGCAGTCAGATGTTTGCGTCCAGCCAGCTGTCCCTGAACTCAATGGCAAGTCTCCTATTTGGTATAAGCCACTAGCTTCAGTTTCGCTGAGGAACTGTGGTGTATCTGTTCCTTACACTCACCCACAAGGTAAAGCATGGTGTCATGGTTTGTATGTTTGGCCCAGGGAGGGGCACTTTTGGAGGTGTGGCCTTGTTGGAGTGGGTGTGTCAGTATGGAGTGGTTTAATATCCTAGTCCTAGAGTCATAATACTGGAAGTCAGTATTGTGCTAACAGCCTTCTAATGATTTTCTTCTTGGTGAGAAAAGTGCTACTCACATAATAGGACATCATAACCGCAGCCCAATTCAACAGTGCAGTGCCTACCTGAAGCCCAGAGAGAGAGGACTGTTACTGTTTGCAAATGATGGTGAGCTTTCTTCTCTCTCCTTCGGCAGAAGATGTAGGGAAGGGGCCTCACACTGTGGCACTAGTCACTCCAGCAGTTATCAAAGTGGCTTCATCCCTTAGAGTGGCCGTAGCAGCACACAGCACTGTCCTCTCCACTCGCTGTTTCTGTACTGGGTCCTGAACATGGAGCCCTGGATACATCCATCTTTGTGGGGCCTACCACAGTGTTGCCGTAGCACCCTGGACCTGCCCCAGAAGCCACGTCACTGGGCGCTCTTTCTCTTAGATCTGTACCCCGTAGATTCCACCATGAAGTGCTGGAGGTCATCACCCCACCCCCTAATAGCAGGGAGGGAGAAATGAAGGAGGGCTGGAGGACCACAGGTGGGCAGGCTCTGAGATGCTGGCTTTGGAGACTGGTGTCTAAACAGGACCAACAGCAGCAAGGGAAGACCAAGGAGCCCTATAAAAACCCCAAGCCGGGGCTGGGGATTTAGCTCAGTGATAGAGCGCTTGCCTAGCAAGCGCAAAGCCCTGGGTTCAGTCCCCAGCTCCCCCCCCCCAAAAAAAAAAACCCAAGCCAGTGTTCCTTTAACAAGGCTTCTCACAGCCTGGATCTCTGCAGCTTGGTTTCTTGTCTTACAAAGTTGTTCAGTTCCTTGTGTCCCCTGCACTCAGCAACCCCTAGACAGCACCTGCCAGCCCCCTCCTCGCCCCTCGTACATGATCTCCTTCTACAGTGGCTTGTCTTAACCCATTCTGACAAATACTCTTGTCACAATGTCTTCTCTCTTCAGATGTAATTCATTCTTACAAAGTTTGAGATGCTTTACCTAAAAACAACTACATTTAATATTTACATACTACAAAAGATAAAAATGCCACACTTACAATACTTCACAAAATCTTTTTGGAAATCTTTTCTGGTATTGACAAAAGCACGCCCTCTTTCGGTTCCAACGACAAACACATCTGTCTCATACACGGCGATGCAGGCCACCTCAGCCTTGGACTTGGCCAGCTCTTTACACTGAAATAAAAACAGACATTACACTGCATATAGCTGTTAAAAAGCACTGTTTCGGGTTGGGGATTTAGCTCAGTGGTAGAGCGCTTGCCTAGGAAGCGCAAGGCCCTGGGTTCAGTCCCCAGCTCCGGAAAAAAAAAAAAAAAGAACCAAAAAAAAAAAAAAAAAAAAAAAAAAAAAGCACTGTTTCTTTCTAGATAAATTAAAAACCTAACACTTAAAACTGCCGTAATATACAATCAGGACTCGAGTGTCATTCATATCTTTAAATTAAGCAAAAGTAGATTTTGTACCTAGTTCTAAAAGGGGGCAGGGGAGATAAAAACAAAACAACAACAAAACAATTTACAGGAAGAATGAAAGGAGGAACACCCCCCACGCCCCGTGTTGTGTGTTGAGGGAAGATTCCTCAATATACAAACTCAAATTTGCAGACCCTGTGAGGCCTTAGGGAAAGCAGGGTCCCAAGGGCCAGCTGCCTCCGCTGCCAAGAAGGGAACGTGGGTGCCATAGATGGAAACTGCAGACAGCGTGGTGTCGCTAGGCGGGACTAATGCCGCCACCCAAGAGCAGATCTGACGCTCACTCAGAAGGCAACTCCACTCCTAAGGTTTTTGTTTCTTTGGAGTTTTTCTTGGTATCTCATTATATAGCCCAAAGTATGCTAGAACACAAGATTCTCCTGCCTCAGTTTCCAAAGTGCTGGGATTCTACTCGGATTCTGACTGACTTTACATTAATCGTGTAGAAGAACCTGAGGGCTGGGGATGTGTAGGGTAAGGAGCACAATGCTGGAGCCGCGCCAAGTTTGGGTTCCAGCACAGAAACAGTCTATAAAACTTGGTAGTAAAATCTGACTCAAAAGTTCAAATCTTGGGCCTGGGAGGATGTGGCTTGCCTACCGTGACCCTAACATTTTGGAGAGACGGAGACAAAAAATGGATCAGAAAGTGCAAGGTCAGATGGCCTCAAAAAAATAAATAGATCCTAGGGCACACGTCAGAGGTGGAGAGCTGGCCTAGCACAGCAGATGCAGGATGGCTCGATCCCAACATTTAAGAGGAGTAATAATTAATTTGTTTAGCTAATGTTTCACAGGAACTACGACCAGGCCCCTGGCAGAGCCCCACTGTCTCACCATGGACTCCAGGGCAGACATGAGGAACGTCACCACCATCCTGCTCTCCGAAGACTCCTCATCCTCCGCAGGCAGCGCGGACATCGCTACTTGGGCCATGATTTCTGCAGAGGAAAACACAAGGGAGGTGAGTGGAGGAGACCCACATGGCCAATGCTCTACGCATGCGGCCCACATCGTTTACAGTGTCATAGCTGCCCGAACTCCTTTAAGATACGTGCTTAACTTTCCAGGGCATGTTATTTCCATAAAATTAGCTCAGCATCACACCCCAACTAAGACCCAGATGGCATCCAGACCCAGTGACATGTTCTCCAGGGAGAGCAGCCACACTTCGTGATCCAATTCACGGGCAAGCAACAAACTCCTGTCTCTCCCCGGTGTGCACGCATAGAAGAGCAGGTGGCGTTACCCAAGCCGAGCCGAGCTGCTTCTCTCTAAGGGAGCAGGCTGCAGGGCCCTGGGTGGCACCTATGACTCCTCTGTCACACAGCACAGTACTCTCTTCAGACATAGTCTTTGGTGCTGTGGTATCAACAAGAAGGCTCGCAGGAATTACAAACAACAAAAACTAAGACAGGGATGTAGAGAGGCTTAGAACTCTGGAAACTGCTGCACTGCACTTCTGGGATGGCAACATGATTCGCACTTGCATACTCATGGCGTTCTGAACAGTCTAACGGCAGCCAGGAGCTACACACGTGAGGACCATCACTGCGTCTTTACACGCAGGACACTGGGCTGGCGGCAGGCTCTGGTGCTGGAGTGCGCTCCTGGCATGAGTGAAGGTCTGTGCTTGTACTTGTGCACACCTGTGGCCCCACCACGAAGAGGCAGGGGCAGGAGGATCTGAACTCAGTGGTATCCTCGGACATGGTAAATCCAAGACCTGTCTGGGCTAACGACACTGTCTCCAAATCAAACAAACAAACCAAAAAAAAAAAAAAAAAAAAAAAAAAAAAAAAAAAAAAAAAAAAAAAAAAGAAGGAATTCTCATCTGTGGTGGTATGGCTGCAAATAGCCCCCACTGACTCTTGTATTTGAATGCTTGGTCCCCAATGGATAGAACTATTTGAGAAGGAGAAGGAAGAGGTGTGGCCTTGTTGGAAGGGGTGTCATTGGGGGTGGACTTTAAGATTTCAAAAGCCCAAGCCATTCTCAATTAGCTAGATCTCTCTCTCTGCCTAATGCCTGTGGACCAAATGCAAATTACCAGCTACAGTTCCAACACCCTGCCTGCCTGCCTGCCTGCCTGCCTGCCTGCCTGCCTGCCTGCCTGCCTCCCTGCCTCCCTGCCTCCCTGCCTCCCTGCCTCCCTGCCTTTAGTCTGCCTGCCTCCCTGCCTTCAGTCTGCCTGCCTGCCTGCCTGCCTGCCTGCCTGTGGCCTCCCTGCCTGCCTGCAGCCTGCCTGCCTGCCTGCAGCCTGCCGGCATGCTCCCCAACCATGATGGTCATGGACTCTAAACCTCTAGAACCGTGAGCCCCAACTTTCCTTTATAAATTGCCTTGGTGCTTTTCACAGCAGTAGAGAAGTAATTCAGACATTATTGAGGCTGGAACACAGGTGAAGCCCGAGAGTACTGCAAAGGGAGTAACCAACGCAAAAGGGCGAACCCCAGGTGACTCTGGTCCCACGGTGGGCCTCGATGACTCAAATACAGAGACAAAGTAGAATGGCTGGGAAGTGGGAGCAGAGGGGAGAGGCTGACAGAGAAGAGTAAAACTTGGGTACCTTTAATACCACCGGCAAACAGAAGCACATCAGATCTCTGATTTCCAGGCCAGCCTGGTCTACAGAGTGAGTGTCAGGACAGCTAGGGCTACACAGAGAAACCCTGTCTCAAACAAACAAACCCCGGAGGGAAAAACAGCCTCGGATGGCGCACAATGTGAACAGTTAATGTCAGAGAACCCAACCCTCGGAGAACAGACATCTTTATGATACAATTTTGCCAAAGTTAATTTAGAAGCAAAAACAAAAAGACATCACACAGACTGGCATGTGACAGGGAGACATGAGAAGGCAGTCTGAGGTAAACCTAAACCACACTGACTTTCTATAGAAGTAAACGATGCGACTGCTAACACTGCACCTTCCTTTTCTATAGAAGTGTGTAAACGATGCAACTGCTAACACTATTTTAAACGCCGTTTCTCATAGCAGGAACTGAAGGCAGGATGACTGAAACAGTGTTGTTCTAAAAAGCTCGCTGTGTGACTGCACGACAAAGAGCTCGGTGTCCCTCTGCAGGGACCCACTACTTCACAGGAGAACTTGCAGACTGCGAGCTCATACCCTGCTGTGTGGGACACGGGAGAATCCTTCCCTCACTCCTAGAGGAAGACTGGCTCCTGCCAGTAAGGGCTGGCGTCTGACTGAGCCTACTCCCACCTCAGGAACCAACTTACACTCGACTCAGGTATCACCGGGTACCCACTTATACCCACTTAGGAGGAAGGCTTTGTACTGAAAACCACAGTTCCCACAGTGCCCACCACACCACATTTCCAAACATGGACTGTCTGTAAAACAAGCCCCCCTTACGACTAGAGCCCGAGAAGGAGATGCAGTCGCAGGCCAGCAAACTGCGCCCAGGAAAAGCCTGTGCAGCGCTCTTTTCTCTGGGATAAATGAACCTGTGAAAGTGTGGGATACAGAAAGGGGGAGATGACCTAATGATTTATCCACAGCCACAGACATTCACCCACAATATTGTGTCAGTGTTTCTGGAAGCTCGTCCTTTTCTTTTTTCTTTTAAACTACCCAGCAAGGGGGGTAAATAAATGCATAAGTGATGCCCTCGTTTTACACATGCAATGTGGCCCCAACTGGAATCAGAACAAAAAACCGGGATTAATTTTTTTTAAATCTACTGCTGGCTTCCAGACTCACTTGTCACAAACCTGCCCTAAAGTCACCTTGATGTGCCTTAAGAAACCGGAAAGCCTTTAATCCCAGAACTCCGGGAGGCAAAGGCAGGCAGATCACTGTGAGTGAGTTCCAGGCCAGCCAGGGCTACATGTTGAGACTCTGTCTCAAAAAGAAAAGGAAAGAAAAAGAAAGACATAATCAAATTTCATTTTATATATAAGGACAAGCGAGTATGAAATTCTCAAAGAATATCTTTTTTGTCAACCAACAGCCCACAGATCTCAGCCACCACGTGTGGCCTGACCTCATTGTTGGAATTACTCTGGAGGGAAGGGACATGCTGCTGACTGTGGAGGCAGGAGTCAGCCAGGCTTGGGGAGTGGGAAGACTTGTACCTCACCGTCTGATTTTTGTTCCCGAGCAGTCTGCCCCTGAAGCCATTCACAGAGCCCCCTCGACTGGTGACTGTGTCTCTCCCCACCCTTTCCCAGAAGCTGTACCCAGGTGTACATGTGTATATTTTATAAACCAGGGAACTAAGCCAGCCAGCAACTTCCGAGCTTCCTTTTTTTTTTTTTTTCTTTTCTTTTCTTTTTTTTCGGAGCTGGGGACCGAACCCAGGGCCTCTACCACTGAGCTAAATCCCCAACCCCACTTCCGAGCTTCCTTAAACCCTTCATTCTGAGTCCCCTGACCCATCCCAGCACCATTTGAAAAGGGAGAGAAGAACTTAAGTGAGGACTCACAAGAACAGCAAGTGCATCAGACCTCCAATTCCTGGGGACAGGGAGCTCACCTAGAGGTCTGGCTCCCCAGGGTGAATGCATCTGAGGAGAGGGTTGTGGGGAAAGGAGACAGCCACCATTCACTGCAGAGAGAAACAACCCAAAGGAAGGTGTCCTCCAGTGTGGGAGCCAGCAGACGCATGCGTTAAATTACACGTAAGCTAAGTTGAAAGCGAAAGGTCCAGCTCTTCCACAGGGCCGCAGTCTCGCCTGCCTTTACGCCTGGCACTTGGGAGGCAGAGGCAGGCGGACCTGAGTTTGAGGCCAGCCTGATAACAGAACCAGTCAGACAAGCAGGGCATCAAGGACACTCAGGCAGTAAGCAAGTGTCTTCACTGCCCGTCTCCATGTTATGGGGAAGAGACCACAGATCCAGCTTCAAGGTCTGTGTCAGTGGACAGTGACAAAATGACAAGAGCCCAGCAGGCTGGATATGGAGCTCAGAGCTACCTCGGGGTGGTGACCTTGTCTCTGAGATTAGTGGATCAACCTTCATGCAAAGCAGTCTACGAACATTATTTTATTTCATGTGTGTGTGTGTGTGTGTGTGTGTGTGTGTGTGTGTGTGTGTGTGTGTTTCTGTGTATCTGCACCTGTTGTAGGTACCTGAGCAGCTCAGAAGAGGTCGTCAGAGCCCCTAAAGATGGAGTTACTGGCAGGTGTGAGCCACCCAGTAAGGTTTTCTGCAAGAGCAGTTAGCGCTCTTAACCAGCAGCCCCCATTTCAACATTTCTGAAATTCTCAGGGTCACCTCCATAGCTGGACTCTAATCACCTGCACCAGAAGTGTGTGGGTGCACTAACCCCATCAGACTCACTGGCGCCCAGGAGCGCTAAGCTGCTTTCTTTCTGAAACATCTTTCCTTTAGATCCTGGCCCCATCATAAACATCGATGATGTCCTCCGGCTGCTGGTGGCTATGCTATCTGCATATGCTGTCAATCTTCCCATCCCTCGCTCTTCCCTTTAACTCTGGAACTGCTGTGGTAATGTTACCACCTTCGCTATTTGGTTCTGGTTTTTGTCTTTACATTTTGTTCTACTAGTTGTTTATTTAGTGGAGGGGTACGTGGAAGTCAGGGGACAATTTGCAGAAATGTTTTCCTTCCACCGTGCAGATCCCAGAGATCTAATTCAAGCCACCAGGCCTGGGGGTTAAGGGCTGCTGATACCTGCTGAACCATCTTGCTGACTTAATTCTGTTTGCTCGCCTGCTTTCCTTTTCTTTCATCTGTAATTTATTTATAGATGTGTTTTACCTGCATGTAAACCATGTGTGTATACCGTGTGTGCGCCTGGTGCCTGTAGAAGCTAAAGAAGACAGTGTGAAATTCCCGGAACTATAGCTACACACAGTTCTGAGCCGGGATGTGTCATGTGGGCCGCCGGGAATTGAACCCAGGTTCTCTGCACGAGCAGTCACTGCTCATAACGCTGAGCCATCTCTCCAGCCCCTCTTGGCTTACTCTTGTCTTTCAGATATTCCCTCTGCCCGCCACTAATCCTTCAGAAGTTCCTTCCAGTGACAAACTCTGGTTTTGTTTGCAAAAAAATCTCTTTGTGGGGGTTTTCTTTGCAGCAGAGACTCCGTCTAATGGTTACTTCCACTCTGCACACTGAAGCCACTTCACCTCTTCTGGTGTTATCAGATGGCGACTTCCACTGACGTCACTGAAAAGTCACAGCAGTGCCCCTGGAGATAACCCCATGCTAACCTCTGCACATTCCTAAGGTGCTTTGCTTTCTATAGCTTTACTGCGTGTCTAGTGCGGATGTCCTTTCCCTCGGTGTTCGCTCCTCACAGGGCATCTCGGCTATGGGCTAGTGTGTCTGGGGCTCTCAGCGCCTCAGACCCTGCCGTCCTCCATCTCCCATAAGGACTCAGCTTCAGCCTGGAGTCGCAATGCACACCTTTAACCACACACTCGAGAGGCAATGAGGCAGAGGCCATGTAAGTCTGAGGCCCTGCCGGTTCACGTTCACTGTACAGTAGACGTCACTTTTCCCCCTGGAGTCACCTGCCATCTTGTCACTTGTCATTTTTACCTTTGTGATGAACTACATTTCTTCTAAGTTACCCTCCATCCACTGATCCCTTCCTTGTCACATTTATGGTCTCTTAGCCCTAAAAGTGTGTTGCTCGTTCAGACCTGAAATAATACTTGCTGGTCTCTGTACTCAAGGATCCAGTCTTGGCAGGGGCTCCCATGTTTATGCATTTGTTTATCTAGCTGTCATCTCTATGTGCGGGTTGCCTTTTTTAGAGTTATTTGGAATTTGAAGCCGGAATGAAGCAGCTTCCTCCTGGAATCACTGGAGCCGAACCAAGTCTTTGCACGACCCACAACCAAGGCTCCTCCATCACCCTCTCCCGCTTAATCTCCCCTGAAGGGGTCTCCGACCTGACCAGTTATGGTGGCTTGAACAGGTATGGCCCCCACAGATTCATGTGTTTGAACGTTTGGCCCATGGGGAGGGGCACTATTAGGAGGCGTGGCCTTGTCGGAGGAAGAATATCTCTGTGTAGACAGGATTTGGAGGTCACCTAGTGCTCAAACTCCGCCTCGCATGGCTCTCTGTGGATCAAGATGTAGAACCTTCAGCTCCTCTCCAGCACCACGTCTGCCTGTCCACTGCCATGCTTCCCACCATGATGATAACGGACTGAACCTCTGAGACTGTAAGCCAGCGCCAGTTGAACATTTTCTAAGAGCTGCTTTAGTCATGATGTTTCTTCACAGCAATTTAAAACCCAAACTAAAACACCAGTAAATTTGCTATGTTCTGATTTCTGAACCTCTTACCCCAAAACACTTTCAAAACAAGAACATGGTAGGCAATTCCCACATCTATCACTGGAATTCTAATTTCCCTTGGGCTTGTTGTCCTGGAGAATGGCAAGTACATTCTCCTATGCTTCACCTCTTCCACGTGAAGCCTCTCTACGGAAACAATTTCTTAATTTCTGGTTTTGGGGGGTTTTATTTTTGGGTTTTTTTTTGTTTTTAGATTTTTTTTATTTAAAGTTTATTTCATGTATATGAGTACAATGTAGCTGTCAAACACACCAGAAGAGGGCATCGGATCCCATTACAGATGGTTGTGAGCCACCATGTGGTTGCTGGGAATTGAACTCAGGACCTCTGGAAGAGCAGTCAGTGCTCTTAACCGCTGAGCCGTCTCTCCAACCTTCTTAGTTAAAAAAACAAATGGACTTCATAACTTCAGAGCAGTCCCGGTTGTGAAGTTTCAGTAAGAATGTCTAACCCACTCTGCCTCAGATTCTTCGCGTATGTACCTCGCATTCTCTTTTGTTTTTGAGACAGGCTCTCTTTATGTAGTCCAGGCTATCCTGGAACTAGCTCTGCAGACCAGGCTAGCCTCGAACTCAGAGACCCACCTGCCTCAGCCTCCCAAGTGCTGGGATAAAAGGCATGCACCACTACAGCCAGCTAGATTTATTATTTTACATTTGCCTGCTTGTAAGCCTGAGGAGAAAAGGGCATCAGATACTCTGGAACTGGAACTCTAGACATTTTGTTAGCTGAAACGTGGGTCTTCTAGAAGAACAAGTGCTCTTAACCACTGAGCCTCACGGTATATATATTTACTGACCAGATAACAGTATGAATTATTAGACTTTAGATTGTAAGGTTACAAATTCCCAACTCAAGTACATAAGCAATTTTATTAACTAATGTCTCAAGTTTGCATGAACTCCACGTACAGCTAGGTTCAAGAACACAAAACATGCATGCCTTTGATTTCAGCACTCCGGAGGCAGAGGCAGATGGAGAGGCAGAGGCAGAGGAGAGGCAGGGGCAGGGGCAGGGGCAGGGGCAGGGGCAGGGGCAGGGGCAGGGGCAGGGGCAGGGGCAGGGGCAGGGGCAGGGGCAGGGGCAGGGGCAGGGGCAGGGGCAGGGGCAGGGGCAGGGGCAGGGGCAGGGGCAGGGGCAGGGGCAGGGGCAGGGGCAGGGGCAGGGGCAGGGGCAGGGGCAGGGGCAGGGGCAGGGGCAGGGGCAGGGGCAGGGGCAGGGGCAGGGGCAGGGGCAGGGGCAGGGGCAGGGGCAGGGGCAGGGGCAGGGGCAGGGGCAGGGGCAGGGGCAGGGGCAGGGGCAGGGGCAGGGGCAGGGGCAGGGGCAGGGGCAGGGGCAGGGGCAGGGGCAGGGGCAGGGGCAGGGGCAGGGGCAGGGGCAGGGGCAGGGGCAGGGGCAGGGGCAGGGGCAGGGGCAGGGGCAGGGGCAGGGGCAGGGGCAGGGGCAGGGGCAGGGGCAGGGGCAGGGGCAGGGGCAGGGGCAGGGGCAGGGGCAGGGGCAGGGGCAGGGGCAGGGGCAGGGGCAGGGGCAGGGGCAGGGGCAGGGGCAGGGGCAGGGGCAGGGGCAGGGGCAGGGGCAGGGGCAGGGGCAGGGGCAGGGGCAGGGGCAGGGGCAGGGGCAGGGGCAGGGGCAGGGGCAGGGGCAGGGGCAGGGGCAGGGGCAGGGGCAGGGGCAGGGGCAGGGGCAGGGGCAGGGGCAGGGGCAGGGGCAGGGGCAGGGGCAGGGGCAGGGGCAGGGGCAGGGGCAGGGGCAGGGGCAGGGGCAGGGGCAGGGGCAGGGGCAGGGGCAGGGGCAGGGGCAGGGGCAGGGGCAGGGGCAGGGGCAGGGGCAGGGGCAGGGGCAGGGGCAGGGGCAGGGGCAGGGGCAGGGGCAGGGGCAGGGGCAGGGCAGCTTGGTCTTGGATATAACTTTGGAACAGTGAGTTCCAGGGTTACACAGATACACAGAGAAACCCTGTCTTGAAAAACCATTAAAAGACACACACACACACACACACACACACACACACACACACACACACACACCCTATTCCCATCCAAATTATATCCAACAGCCTCAGGTACCAAGCTTGCCAATGTTTCTACTGTGACCCTAAGGAAAAGACAACCCATTATTCAGGAGCCTAGCCTGGGCCAACTTTGGTGTTTAGCCACAATAGGATCACCCAGGACAAGCTGTGATCAGCAGCAGTCCACTGCAAACTGGACAGTTCTCACAAGGCAAAGCCAGCAGTGTTCTCAAGAGAAAGAGATAGAACGGCAGGCCAGGCTAAAGAGGAGGACTCCCCTCCTCCTCCTCCCTCCTCCTCCTCCTCCTCAGGCCAGGCTAAAGAGGACTCCCCCCTCCTCCTCCTCCCCCTCCCCCTCTCCCTCCTCCTCCTCTTCTTCTTCCTCCTCCTCCTCTTCCCTGGGGGCAGTGCCAAACCCTAGAGATCCTGGTTTGTTCCTGTTCACACACCTAGGACAAAGTTTCATTGTAAACTATGATCAGAGAGATGGACAGCAATCATCATAAGGTACTGTGATGACAGCCAAGTGGGATGCTCTCCTGTGTACTCACCCTTAGGACACCCACTCATTGTCATGGAAATGAAGACTGGCCTCAGGCGGTGGCAGTCTTGCTCTGACAAACTTCCCCAACTGTGCACAAAGCATAGCCAATGTCTGCCACATCCGCGGCAGCTTTCAGGTTCTGTTGTCCCAACCTGCTGCAGAACCTGTGCAGCCAGCCCTTGCTGGGGTGACAGACACCTGGCCTGGCTACCACCGTGACACACCAGGCCCAGGGTACGCCCTCCACCCACAGCTCAGTGCCTTCTCCATCTGCACCGGGCACCTGTCCCACATGGTGGCCATGACATAGCGTTCTTTAGAGCCACAAACACGGTGTGGATTTCCACTCCTCCTTCACCGCCAGACGACAGATCTGCTCTTACTGCAGTCAGACTTTCAGTTTGAATCAATTAAAAACTTTCACCTTCTCACAGAGGCCCCTCGAAGCTGCCCTGGCAGCCAAGGCAGCACTCTTGAACTGTGTGGCCATTACTAAGGTACACAGAAGTTATATGATACCAAGTGGGGGACCGGGGGAGAGGCCAGGGCAGCTAAGCAAGCGCGGATACAGAGAGGGTCCCCACCCAGCCTACAGAGCTCACATCCTGCTACCTCAGGCCAAGCATCCTGGAAACCACCTAGGGCTCTTCCCGGCTCTTCCCAGGCAGCGAACTCAAATTACACTAGGCTACAGCAGGGTGAGGAGGGACACCTGCCGCAGTGTCCCGCCCGCCGGACCCGCCGACTGCACCTGCCTTCCCATTTCTTCTCAGTGCTTTACCTCCGCTTTACTTCCCCACTATTGTTAACTCTGCATTGAGAGTTTCAGTGTGCTGTTGCTGTCTCTCAGCCCCAGATGGCTACTGCCTAGCACATGAGGTGCCTTCTCTCTTCTCTGAAAACAGACACCAGGCATCTCTCAAAGCTGCTTCTGTGTCTGTTGGAGATCAGTAGCAGGGGTCGGGTTCCTCCATTTTCTGAGAGTTCTGCTCTGCTGCACCTCAAAACCAGCCACTGCTCAGTCCCGTGTCATTTTCCCGACTACAGTTTTGCTTCAATTTATTGATCCTTGGTGTTGAGATGATGGCACGGAGAAGGAAAAGAGAAGGTTTTTAGTGAGCCAAGGGAGAGAGCTGTTAAAGGCTTCCACACGCTGGCATCATCCTAACAAAAACAGCGTGGAGAGTCGGCTCAAGGCTTAACTAACGCTAAGCACTCAGACCCATGGCGGTACACGTGTAAATCCCAGCACTCGGGAAGCAGAGGCAGGCGGATCTCTGAATTGGAGGCCAGTCTGGTCTACAGAGTGAGTTCCAGAACAGCCAGGGTTAAGTCACTAAAACTCACAACAAAATTAAAAGGCTAAAAGAAATAACAACAAAAATCTTGCATAACTTCAACCACCACTGAATTCTAAGGAAAAACTGAAACTGGATCATTAACTTCAAGAGACTTTTAATTTTTATAAAAGATATTTCAAAATGGTTAGTATTCAAGGTTAAAAGTCCACCTTCTAAAGTGCCATCCCCCTTGTTCTAACAGGATGCATACAGGCAAGTTCAGCCACGCTGCAGTGAACTCTGCTCTCCCCTGTGGTGAAATGCAAGACCCTGGCAACGAGTGGCTGCCAAGCCTGCCTTCCTCCCGGGAACTGGGAGGGCGTGTGGTAGACACCAGTGTTCTGCCTACAGTTACCAGCACTGGCCCAAAGGCACCTGCTCACCACAGCCCCAGTGCCAACCAACACTTACCGAGCAGTTTAGAGACAAACTCCATTTGACCCATGTTCACTTAGTAATTATTATTATTATTATTTTTTTTGGTTCTTTTTTTCCCAGAGCTGGGGACCGAACCCAGGGCCTTGTGCTTCCTAGGTAAGCGCTCTACCACTGAGCTAAATCCCCAGCCCCTCACTTAGTAATTATTAAAAATGTGGTTTTGACCTTACATTTTTAGGTGTGTTTAAAGTAGTTTACTGATGTTGCTGGTTTATCTTGGACTCTTGATGTTTATTATAAAAGGCTGAGATTTGCCTCATACAATTAGTAAACCCACTTTGCCTTGCAAACCTAAGAACAGCGGGAGGGGTCTGGTGTGCTCGATGGCGGGAGGGTATCGGGTGGCTTGGTGGCACAGCACGTAGGAAAAGCAAAGCGTTTGGTTAAAGTACAGTCTTGGACAATCGTGCTACCTGTACTTGCTTTGCAGGGCTTGGAGTCACCGGGAAGCCAAGCCCGAAAGGCAGGTAGGTGCTCTGCCACCAAGCTGTACCCCAGCCCAGAACTCTTCCAAGAGGGATCCGGGTCCACCCAACGAACCAGACACCCTCAGTTTCCCAAGGCCTTTCAGACTCTATACACTCTGTAAAAAACCTCTTAAAACCTCTTACCATTCTAAACATTTCTCCTAATTTCACTATCTACATTATTTATAGTCTCCAAAAACGTTTTCAAGGATTTATGACAACACTATAATATTTAAATCTATGTACTGATCTCTTCTAATCCCCTCAAAAATTTGAGCCTTTTTTTATAATGCAGAATCTTAATAGCAAAGAAAGGAAAAAGGCCAAAACTTTTTTGTCCCCAAGTACTATATCCCTTCACCAAGAGAAACAAGAGACCCTCTGCCTTAACCAAATGAGAGCATCAGCTCCAGCCAAGGAGACATGACCCCTCACAGCTCAGTGAGAGCACACCACTAAGTCCGCACTCAACACTTCCCCTGGGTCAAACCATGAGCAAGAAATGGACAAATCCAAGGTGACAGCATCCTCTAAAATGACTCCAGTGTTCTTCTAAAGCCAAGGGTTGGACATGTAGGCTAGTCAACAGAAAGCTTGCCTAATGTAAGAGACGTCTGATCCCCCAGCCCCACAAACTGAGTGTCCATGTCTGTAATACCAGCTCTTGGGAGGTGGAGGCAGAGGACCAGAAATTCGTCAACTATGTGGGAAGTTCCATCCAAAGAGTATAGAATCCAGAAGCCAGAATGCGGGAAGGCAGTGTGGAATTTGTGGGTGCTAAAACAGGAGGTGGCAGTGAGTCGAGAGCAGCTACAACGTGACTTCTAGCCCAGACTACAGTGAGAACCTGTCTTAAAAATAAAACTCTCAAGAATGGCTCAGAAATCCAGGGGCCCGCGTGCCCACTCAAGCCCTGAAGATGCTGCAGGCCTGGGATGAGCTCTGCTGCTTAAACACAGACCCCCCTTTTTAAAAACCAGAGTGAGTGCGGCACGGGATCCAGACAAAAATCTCATTTGAAAGCCAGGGCTGGCCTGGAACTCACTATGTAGACCAAAACTGACCTTGGACTCAGAGATCTATCTGACCTGCCCTGGGTTTCAGAAGTGCTGGGGTAAGATTATAGATAGGCACCACTACACCCAGCAGGTCCCACCGTAATAAAAGGTAAAATTATATGAACACCAAAAATTGTTTACAATATACTCATGATTTGTTATCAGTAAGTGTCTGTACACTATTTAAATCTACTCATGAGGCTCTAAGGGCTCAAAGAGGAGAAGACCCCATCACACACACACACACACACACACACACCCCTGCCCACAAAGCCAGCGGTCAGTCTTCCGGGACGTTCTGAAAGACCCACTTTGTTTTGTGAGGCTCAATGTCGCTGGCCTGGAACTTGCAGGTTAGGACGGCTGGTTGGGGAGCCTCAGGAATCCCCCTGTCCCCACTTCCCAGCCCTGGGATTATAAACTCCCACCTGCAAACCTCCTAAATATGCACTCCATGATCTACCTCAGGCCCTATGCCTGCATTAACAAGCACTTCACCATCTCCCCAACTCCACAGCGCAGAATTTTGAACAGGAGCCTGCTCTGCCAGCACACCTAGACTGTGTCCCTTGCCCTCACTTCAAATACTAAAGTCATCTACATCTGAAGACCCCCTCCAGGTGATCCGTCTGTACCCTAGAGAATGGCAAGCACTAGCCTCCATTCCTACCGACCCTTACCCACAAGGCTGTTAGGAGAATGTGGCTAAGTACCTTGTACTTAAATAAGTGCCTTAGACAAAAGACCCACTCACTAGACTAAACAGGTCTAGAGGTAACAACAGATACTTAAAGTACATATATGTGTCTCTTTATTTACATACTATAAACAAACTCCAAACATAAACCTAATAAATTAAAAGTGGCTCAGTTCCCAGCCAGCTGCTTCCATTACCACTGTACTAAATAAAAGAACCTATTTTCTGAAGAAGCAGAAAAACGAACTAGGCCAGCACCAAGAAGACAGCATGCTCTGATGTGCCTGAGGATTGGCTCGCTGCATTCCAAATGCCTAGTTTCTAAAAACATCACAAGCCAGGGACTTGTTTTGCCTACGATCCAGAGAAGTGGCTCAGTGGCAGAGCCTAGCACACAGCCCTAGGCGCCATCCCCAGCGCCACAAAAAATAAAATAAAATGTAGGGGCTGCACTTAAGTGCACTTTCTGCTCTTCCAGAGGATCAGAGTTTGGGTCCCAGCACCCGTGTATTTTGGAACGCTGTCATCATGTACTCATTTTTAAAGTGTTGTGATCTTCCTACTGAGCTGATCTTTGATCACAATGTGCCTCTTCTTATAGCTAAACAACACAGCTTTTTCCAAAGTCTTCCTTTGTGAGTTTTCTATGACTAGTGCACATGGTGGTATGTTTCTTCCCATTTCTTTTGCTTTTTGAATATACTTTAGTTCAGAGATCTGCCTGCCTCTGGCTCCCACCACCCAGCTCTTATACAGCTTCTTAAGGGACATAACTGAGTTTCTCCTCTTTTAAGATTTTTACTTATGAGCAAATGTGTCCGTGTGTGTGCATGCAACTCGGAGCCTGAGGAGGCCAGAAGAAGGTATCAGACACCCAGAGCCAGAGTTAAGGATGTGAGCCCAAGGGGTTGGGGATTTAGCTCAGTGGATTTAGCTCCGAAAAAAAAAAAAAAAAAGGATGTGAGCCAACATGGGTGCTGAGAACAGAAACGGATCCTCTGGAAAAACAGCAAACACTCGCAACTGCTAAGCCATCTCTCCAGCCCTACACTGGCCTTCAGTGTTTAGCCACTGCTAAAACTTCTTTGCTGTGATCGCACTCTGCTAAATGAATACATAAGTCAATATGGAGGCTACAGCGATCCCTTAGTCACGGCATCCTTCTGACCATGTGGTGAATGTGTCACTGTGTGCAGGCCAGAGATCTGCTATAGTTCCTCCTGTTTCTGGGACAGTCTCTCACTGAATCTGGAATTCATGGACTCAGCAAGCGGGGGTATGCAGCCAGCCTCAGGGATGCTGCTGTCCCCACTGATCTCAGACTGGTGCTGCTGCAGCTGACTTTCCTACGTAGGTGCTGAAGAGCAACCGACTTTAGGCCTGGCAAGCACCTTAACAACTGAGCCAGCCCCATTCTCTGTGAATATCACTTCTAAGTGTGTGGTTGAATCTAACCTCATTTTCCATGTCTGTACGAACAGTCTACAGATAAGTTTTCAAGTAAGGAAAGTGGCAACAACAAAAGACAGAAACGGTAAATTTTGGGGGAAGGAGTTGGTAGTGATACTCAGTGGGCGAGCCAGAGGCCTCAGATGTGTGAGGCCCCTGATCAACACTTCAGAAAACAGCTGCCTGGGGCTTCCTCACAAAGGAGCAAAAACATGCTTACCCAGTACTTCTACTAGAGGAACAGATTTGCCCAGATCCACGTAAATCCCCCCCACAAACAAAAAAACATTTCAACAAATATCGGATACTTGTAGCACATGCCTTTAATCCCAGCACTCAGGAGACAGAGGCAGGCAGATTTCTGAGTTCAAAGTCTATAGATGGGAGGCCAGAGCAGCCAGGGCTACGGAGAAACCCTGGGGAGGCCAGGGAATGTGGGAAGTTAAGGCTTGGCCTCCATAACAGCTTATGTTGCCATTCTCCTTAGTCAAAAACTGTAAATGAAATAATGGAATTCCAAGTGTTACAAAGTGACATATGAATAATGGAACTGTAAGTGTTACAAATTAACATTTGGAGTACAGCACTATAGAAGAGTCCTCACTTAGCATGACCAGATCCTAGGCACTGCAAAAACAAAGTCTTAATACTGAGACCCTGTATTCACTCCAGCCTTTCACTGGATCTCTAAATGAGCGCAAGGCCAGCCTGTTCTACATAGTGAGCTCCAGCCAGCCAAGGCTACACAGTGAGATGCTGTCTGCAAGAAGAGCTCCAGCTTACTACTCTCACTGGTGGGGGGCTGGGGCAAGGCTCATAGTTGAGTTCTTGGAATGGGGTGAGACCCTCCTTCAATCCCTAGTACCAAAACCATGAAGAAGTTTTGGCTCTTGAAGACACAAAGTTTGAGGAAACCAAAGCTTTAAAAGGCCTAAATATGGGGGTTGGGGATTTAGCTCAGTGGTAGAGCACTTGCCTAGCAAGCGCAAGGCCCTGGGTTCGGTCCCCAGCTCAAAAAAAAAAAAAAAAAGGCCTAAATAATGGGAGGCAGCTCTGTGGTCAAGTGCTGCCCTGGGATAGACACTCTAGCACTATCTACATTTCCTGTACGTACGTGGGCCCTCGGCCAAGTGCTCCATGACTAGCCATTCCATTCTGGTTTGGTTTTGAGACCAGGTCTCACTATGTAGCCTTAGCTTGCCTGAAACTTAGGCAGACCAGGCTGGCCTCCTGACCTACATGCTGGGGTTGAAGGGGTGAGCTGCCACACCCAGCCTACATTGTTTTTAGCTGGGTCACAGCCAAGGAAACCCTCCAAGCCCTCCAAGGATCTATGTTATATACACTCACTTTCTCACTGGCCCAAGTGGTAAAAAGCAGGTAAGTTGTGCAGAAACAGGCAAGGGCTGCAGGAACAAAGCAATCGCCGGCAGAGTTGCACTGGTCAATGTCCACGGATGGGAGGAAAAACCTCAAAGGGCAGAGAAGTAACCTAGAGAGCAAGAAGCTGTCAGGATGGCCTCTGTCTGTCACAGCAGGGCAAGTGTCACGCTGTGGCCTATAACCCCATCCCTACACTCCATAGGGGAGTGTGAGGGCTTCTTCCAGAACGCCTGGGAGAAGATACGCTGTAATAAATGTCTTATGAGAATTGCCTGGGTGGGGTCTGTGCCCCAGCACTGTAACCGAAGGGAGGAAGGAGAAAGAAATGGGAGGGGAAACTGTGCCCCAACTGAAATAATGCATTTAAGTGGAAAAACGATCAGCGTCACTTATATTTTAAAATTAGTTTGGCACTTGACCCACAACCACTTTTCAAACTGGAGGTGAGTGCAATTATGACTTACTGTTTAGGAGGTTCCCAACCAGTCTACCAATTTCATCTAGAATAAACACTCCTACTTATTTTGGTTTGGATCCTGTGTTTTAGACAAGTCATCTTAGTAGTATATCATCTAAGCACTCAGAACACTGAGGCAGGAGGACTACGACTTACAGGCCTGCCTGGGCTACACACAATTAGAGACATAGTCAAGCCCTAACCAATCCGGACCAGCAGAACCGAGGGGTCTGGAATGATGTCATCAATCACTACAGAAGCAGAGGTGGGATGCAGAACCAGTGGCTGCCAGATGAAGTCACGAGGCCTCATGGTCCCTGCCACAGAGAGTGCATACCTGACTTCTCTAGAGTTGGTCTCGTCCACAAATGGAGTTTTCTGAAGTGTTTAAGGAGCACACTTGCCACTGAAAACACTCAAACACAGCTGCCATGGCACTCCACTGAGGACACCTGGCAGAGGGCCTGGAGACGGGAGAAGGACCTATCCAGAGTCTACCACCTCAACAGAAAGAACGAAGGCACAACCTAACTCCCTCCCCAGAGGTTCATCATCCCTCAACTGTTCAAGCAGTTGAGACAGGGGAATCACCAAGTTCAAAGAGGCCAACCTGGGCAACTTACTGAAACTATTTCAAAAAGTAAAGGGGGAAGGGAGGTGAAGGGTGGAAGCTCACTGAATGGTGGGGTGCCTGCCTACCGTCCTCAGGGAGCTGGGAGCTTTGCTCAGTAGTACTCTGCTTATCTAACTAACAAGCACTAGGCCCTGGGTTGCCCCCAAAATGATATGGATTTTAGCATACCCGTGCCTTAAGGATGACCCAAGGCTAACAAGCAATTAGAAGGGGGTGGGGGGAGGGGGAGTTGGGGATTTAGCTCAGTGGTAGAGCGCTTGCCTAGGAAGCGCAAGGCCCTGGGTTCGGTCCCCAGCTCCGGAAAAAAAAGAACCAAAAAAAAAAAAAAGGGGGTCGGGGTTTCCAGATTTCAACAGTAAAAACAGAAACAACCCCGTGACCCCGTAACATAAAAGAAAGGCCTTACAGAAATGACTGTGGACAGAAAGTTTTCTGTGCCTCCAGGGTGTGTGAGGCAAGATTCTAAGGAAGCAGGCAACAAGGAGCCCGAGGCAACAAACTCAAAAAAAAAACAAAAACCCTGCTCTAGGAAATAACAACCACCCCACACCTCCAACCCGATGCTTATGGGTACCATACCCACACCCCCTTATTTACCCTGTACCCCCTTATTTACAAACTAGCTCTGCCCCAGAAACCAGGCAGGCTGGGCCAGCCATCCAGCACAGCAGCCAAAAAGATACCCAGCCTTGCACCTCATCTCCTATTTCCCAAATCAGCCGGCCTTCCACCAGCACCATCTCAGATCTGCACTCTCAGCAGCTGAGGAGCACAAAGCCATAAGGCAGGGAGGAGGATGTATACAAGGTGAGGTGGGGAGCAAGGAGAGAATGTACTAAGGCAAAATTTGTGAGCCAGACCTGTGATCCCAGCACTTAGAAGGATGCAGACCGGGAGGATCAGAAGCCCAAGGCAAGCCTCGACTACAAAGCGAGTTCCATGCCAACCTGAAGTACAAAGTATCCTACTTAAATGTTTTATTTTTTTTCAATTAAGCAAAACTTGGGCCAGACTTTGTTGCACTGACCTTTAATCCCAGCACCTGCGAGGCAGAAGCAGGGAGAGCTCTGTGCATTCCAGATCAGCCTGCTCTACCTAATGAATTCCAGCGCGCCAGGGGAGACATACTGAGAATTCCCGCACCCCCAAAAAAGGCAAAACTTGACAAAAGAAAGTGGAGGTGCAGGAGCAAACTTTTTTCTTCCCATTCCTTCTCTTAACCCCGACGTCCGGGTGCTTGCCCGAGCCAGACTGATTATTTTCATAGCCTCAAGGCTAAAGTCTTCCTTCCGGTCATTGTGTTTATTTCCATCTCCTCCTCCTCCCCCCCCCACCTACCCCCAAAAAAGTCCTGTCCCCACCGGACCTGCAAGCCAACAGCTCCGGACAAAGCCCACGGCTGGGCTCCACCTGGGAGCAGGGCGGAGCGCCTGACCGCCAGGGCGGGCACAGGCTTCGGAGCCTGGTAGCTCCCGCCCCCCTGCCAGGGCCCCCGCCGCAGTTACCAGGCACCGATGCCCCGCCCCCATTGTGCCCGCCGGCCAATCGCGTGCGGCCTGCTGCCCTAAGCTCCGCAAGCCCCAGACACACACATAACACACAAACGCACACACACCGAACCCGAGCGCGACCCCACGGGGCTCAGGAGGGGCCGTGGCACCGCGCGCGCGCGCCCCCGGCCAGCCGACTCAGCCAATCAGGAGCGAGGGAGAAGGGCTGCGCGGCCCCGCCGGGGTACGCTCACTCGTCCGCTCGTTCACGCGCGGGGGCTGCTCGCGCGAGACCATCCCTCTCAAACACCCCCCGAACCCGGTCCCCCGGACCACCGTACACGCTTCTGTATACAATGTACGCACGCGCAAAACGCCACGAGCCCTCCCCCACGCACCACGGGTGTGCGCGTGCAACTGTCGTCTCCCCCCACCACCAGCCGCCCCATCCCCCAAAGCCGCGTCGCGTCCGCTGCCAAGGCCCCCAAGTGGAGTGGACTTTGGGGGTCACAGCGCGTCCGCTTCCTCACCCCGAAGTTGTCCCCTTGCCACTCGCAGCGCGCCGAGACCCCAACTCTCACACCCGAGTCTGTGCACACGGTCCCGACCGGGGCAGAGTGTCGAATAAAGACGCCCCTGTTCGCCATGGCACCCCGAGGCTGAGGGGACGACGGAGGGGACACTCCAGGGGAGGGGACAATCTAAGGCTACGGGAACTCACCCGAAGTGCAGCCGGGGAGGGTCGGGGAGGGGGAGATACGGACAGCAAGCGGATATAGGCCGGAGGGGCCTCGGCGAGCTGGTGAACGGGGTGGAGGTGAGAGGGCGAGGGGGGCTCGTGCGTCTCGGCCGTGCTCCTGTCACCGCCGCATGGCCGCCCCCGGCGGGGCCTCGCTCCTCGCTGGGTCGCCAGACGCGGGGGGAAACAGAGGGACGAAGCCCAGGGGTAACCGCGGCAGGCGGGCGGCGAGCGCGTGCAGGGAAGCGGGGGGGGGGCCGCCGGTGCCCCCTTTTCTCTGCTCTCCCAGCTTCTCTCTCACCCTCCTCCTCCTCCTCCTTTTTCCCCCTTTTTTTTTTTTTTGCTTTTTTTTTTTTTTTGTTCCTCAAAGGTGCCGCTGCGCGTGCGCACAGGCAGCACCGCCCACCGGGAGTTGTAGTTCTAAACCCGCGCTCACCTACGCAATGAGTGGGTACCCCGAACTATAACTCCCAGATAGCCTTGCGGGATGAACCCAGATTCTCTCCCCACCGCCCCCCTCTAGGCCGAGCTGAAGCGCCGCGGCGCCCGGCCCTCTCCGGCTTGGACTGTCAATGGAGGCGCGCGGGTGGTGGGAGCGAGAACATGGCTGCACCTGGGGCCTGCACGGCCGCCCGGATGGGGGAGGGGAGTGGGGTGAGACTTAAAACTTAGTGCCCTCTCCACCTTCCTTCTCCAGCAGGCCACAGCCTCCACTTAAATAACTCTTTGCTAACCATCATCCCTTGCAAATTGCAAAGTTGGGAACATTGCAAAGGCCAGGGGAGCCCAGGGGATGGCCCTTACCCTGTTTTGCCGAGGGAAGTCCCCCAGCTCCGGGACACAAAGAACTCAATGTTTTCAAAGCTGGCTATAGAAGCAACCAGAGTGGACTTGCCCAAACTTGGGACAGGCAACGGATGGGAGGGGGCGGGGAACTCGTGATTTCCATTTCTTCTCTCTCGAGTCTTTACACACCTCCACATTTAGAAGGAAAATTGGGGAAATCCTGATTGTTACCACAACTACAAAGAAAGTTAATTTAAAGCCCCTCCGTCCATTGTATTTATTTTTCTCAACTAATAAGATCCACGACTTTCGAGAGAATCGACTAACTGTTCATCTAAGCTAATGCAAAAGCTAAAAAAGCCCGTGTCTGAAGAACTTAGATGTTAATGCAAAGCACTAAATTGAGTGAGTTTGTGGTGTTTGTTTGTTTTTTCCCTTTTTTTTCCTGCCCACCCCCTCTGTCGGCCGAATATTCGGGCGCCCTCCCCCCCCTCCCCCGACACACGTTGCTTCTCGGTAGGTGGCGGACACAAGGCTTTTTCCAGCCTCCCAGCCTCTTTGTCGCTTGCTGGAAAACTTTCCGTGCAAGCCACTCTTTTGATGTAGTTCCAAAACCCTGCCTTTGAATTCGGGTTCAAGGATTGGCGTTCCCTGGTCGACTTTCTTGTATGAAACCGCACCCACAAAGCCTCATCTAGAATCTCCATGTTGGATTTCTTTGCACTCCACGGAGTTTTTAAGGATCCCTGGGAAGCAATCTGATTACAGATGCCGCCTACTTTTTTTTTTTTTTTTTTTACGATTTTTCCCCTAACAATATTTACACCCTTCGTTTCCTTGCCTAATCCGATTGTGACCCAACTTTGTCGACTCTGTCCAGAGCTATTCATTAAGTTGTCAAAAGAACAACTTTCTCTTTGCACTCGGATTTCACTGATCTTTGGAATATTTCACCAATTTCCATAAACCCAAAACAGGAGTCCCCATCCTTTGCATCAGGGGCTATGTTCTAAGATGCGTGCCTGAAATTAAATCAGTCCGTACTATTTTTCCTATATATGCTTAGGACAAAAGTTCTGGAGGGTCTTCCGGATGCACACCTGATATGTCCTGCATACCTGCTTAAGATACAAGCTGGAAAACAAACTGTCTGAGTAGGGAATTCATGTCAGTCGGATGATAAGACTGTGTGTCTCAAAACAACAAATAAAGAAAACATTACAAAGGGTTTTTTAAATAGATACAGAAGATTAAAAATAAGTAATACAGTGATACTAAAATAATATTCAAGGCCAGAATGTAGCTTAGCTGGTAGAGTGTTTGCCAACATGCACAGACCCCTACCTTCAGCACTACATACATACATACATACATACATACTTACATACATGCATGCATACATGCATACATGGTTCATGTACTACATAAAACATAAAGGGTACCATATATCTGTAATCCCAGCACGTGGGAACTTGCAAGAAGTCAAGTTCATCATTGTCCCCTGCTAGACAGAGAATCTGAAGTCAAGCAGGGCTACATGAGACCTTATATTTTTTTTAAGATTTTATTTATTTATTGAATATAAGTACACTGTTGCTGTCTTAAGACACACCAGAAGAAGGCATCAGCTCTCATTACAGAGGGTCACGAGCCACCATGTGGTTGCTGGGATTTGAACTCAGGACCTCTGGAAGAGTAGTCAGTGCTCTTAACCACTGAGCCATCTCTCCAGCCCGAGACCTTATATTCAATAACAGTAGCAATAACATTGATAAACCATTCATAACGATATAATATCATAACATCTATATGAATGCCACTCAAACTACTCAGTTGTCCACGCCCTCCTGGCAACTTTCAGGACAGGGAAAGACTGGCTTCGGATGGCAACCTTGATCTTCAGCTAACATTTTCCACTGCTGGAAACGTACCCCGGCTTCTTTGTGAGCAAACAGCGCCTGTGCAGTAAACTCTTGCATTTTCCAGTCCAGACTCGTTCCCGTGTAACCATCTCTTACTGCATTAAATGGTTTTTGCCTCTTAGATGGTCTTAATCCTCTCAGGAGAGGACTTGTTAGCTAGATGTCATCGTTCTGTTTTGGCTTTGCAATGGGTCTCATTCTGTAGCCCAAGCTAACCTCCAACTTCACCAACCTCTGAGCTCTGGGATAAGCAGTGCACACCCCCAGGGCCAGGTCTGCAGTCTCCACAGATGCCCAGTGCTTTCTGACAAGTCGAAATTGCCTACAATCCAAACAAGTTTTCTGTTCACGTCTTTAACCCTCAAAGTTCAAACTCTTTCCGTCTTGATTATGCAAACATCGTGACTGTAGTCTTTGCTTACTGAAGGAAAGTATAGATATTTTCCGTCACAGTTTCATAGAGAGAAGAGTCCTGATTGTAGATCTTAGAAAAAAAATTCTTTAGCTTTAAGGATTGAACCCAGGGCCTCCAGCATGTCAGGCAAAGCAATCAATCAATCAATCCACGGCTGAGCTATCTCAACCAATCATTTGCATGTTCTTCCGAGGCAGGGTCTCACGAAATTGCCCCGGCTGGTCTCAAATTCAACTTTGTAGCCCAGGAAAACTTTAAACATTTGCTCCTCCTGCCTCAGACTCCCTAATATGTACGATTGCAGGTGTCTACCCAACATGCCTGGCTTTCTAATGAACTGGAAATTTTTCACTTAAAGAAAAAGCTTTCAGACAGACTGTGGTGTCACGGCCCCTTTAATCCCAGTGCTTGGGAGGCAGAGGCAGGCAAAACTCTGAGTTCAAGGCCAGCCTGTTCCAGAACAGCCAGGACTACGCAGAGAAACCCTGTCTCAATTATAAATAAATTAAATAAATAAAAAAATAAGGTTTAATTCTGGCTGTGTTGTTGGCAATGCATGCCCTTAATCCCAGGACTCAGCAGGCAGAGAGAGGCAGGTGGGTCTCTGTAACAGAATTCCCCGAGCAAGGTAGGTGATTTGGCAAGCTCAGGGCTCAACTGTTAGAGCCAGTATCAATAAATAAGGTGGTGAACAGTCAAAGACTCTTGGTGTTACCTCTGGCCTCCATGTGCATAGGTGAACACATGCAGGCAGACACACACACACACACACACACACACACACACACACACACTCCTACCATATGCATATACAACAGTAAAAGCCAGTGCCAGCGTTCTTATTGCACTTCACCTTGGCCAGTTGCGGCATCTGCACACTTGAACTTGAAGCCATTTTCTAGGAAAAGCAGGATTCCTTGAAGGTAACCACTGAAAAAAGGCAAGACTTCCAGACTTGATCTGATAAGGGAGACAATTACTGTATGACCTGAGGGCAGATGTCACTCCCAGGCTGGATACTCTGGACATAGAAATGAATCATATCCAGGGCCAGGAAAAGCCCTGGAAATGTCCCCAAGCTACTCTGAACCAAGCAGGACTTTTTTGGGTTAAGATGGGCTTAGTGGGAATTTTTGAATTTTAATTTCCTTACAAATCACAGAAATATTATAGGAATATGTTTTCGTTTTAATCCCAGGTCATGGGGATATGGGACTGCTTCTTAGCAGCTGACTATGATTTGTGTCCTGCTGGGGGTGGAGATGGGGTGTGATTTTGCCAGCAGCAGATAGCTTCTGTGACCGTGTGACATTTGGAATTGTGGGAACGTTTCAGAGGGTGTGTAAATGCTAGAGCCCCAAGAGGCGGGGTTGGTGGTTAGCCGTTGGTGGTTGGTTGGTTGTTACTGGTGGCTGTTGGTCACAGTTTGTTAAGTACTCATGCACAAAGAAGAAGAAATAAGAAATCAGATGTCCAGATCAATCTTGCCCCAAGGAGTTCAATGCCCCTAACTAGCAGGACATCACCCCATTTCTGACCCCTGACTTTACTCAAGGATCTCCTTCCTTTCCCTTCTATCCTTTTCTTTCTTTCATAACTAGTGGTAGGAGGCTGAAAGGGAATTGAAAAAGGGGTGGAAGAAACAAGAACCTATAAAGTAGTGAAAGTCCAGTTACAGATAACGGGCACATGAAGCCCAGGCTAGCCTTCTGACTCCCTACCTAGCCAAGGATGACCTTGAACTCCTGAGTCTCCACCTCCTAGTATTACAGGAGAGCATCAACACACCTGGTTTATGAGCAAGATTTAAAAACACGGAAAAAGGGCTGGAGAGATGGCTCAGTGGTTAAGAGCACTGACTGCTCTTCCAGAGGTCCTGAGTTCAAATCCCAGCAACCACATGGTGGCTCATGATCATCTGTAATGGGATCTGATGCCCTCTTCTGGTGTGTCTGAGGACAGTGATAGTGTACTTATAATAAATAAATTAAAAAAAAAAAACATGGAAAAAGCTGGCAAGATGGCTCTGTGGGTAACGCCACTTACAGCCAAGCCTGACAACATGGCTTTGAGCCATGGAACCCCCGTGGTAGAAGGAAGGAGACCACTTCAACTTCTAAAGGTTGTCCTCTGATTTACACCATATAGACAATCAATCAATCAATCAATCAATCTCTCTCTGTGTCTCTCTGTTTCTCTGTCTGTCTGTCTCTCTCTCTCTCTCACACACACACACAAGTAAAATGTAAAAAATAAGGGACCTGCAAGATGGCTTAAGGGGTAAAGAACAAACACCATTTTATAAATAACGAAAATAATGAAAATAAAGAAAAATGAGAGTGTTCAAACCCTCCCTCAGCCATTAAGATCAAATCCAGCCCTTCCCGAAGGTCTGAGTCTGATTCCCAGCACCCTCACCAGGCTACTTACATGAGCCACAGGGTCTCTGATGCCCTCCTCTGGCCTTCTTGGGCACCTGCACTCACGTGTGCGCATACCACAGGCAGAGACCCAAACATACATAATCAGAAAGGAAATAAGCCTTTAAACCGTTAGATTTCTTTTTCTTATGTATATGAGTATTTCGTTTGCATGTATATATGTGTATCACATGTGTGCTTTGATACCCTTGGAGATCAAAAGGGGGCCTCAGATCCCCTGGCAACTGTCAACCTCCAGTATTGTGCCTCAGATGCTACCCACCTTGTTTTTGTTTGGTTTGGCTTGGCTTGATTTGTTTCAAACAGAGTCTCCCTATGCAGTTCTAGCTGTCCTGGAACTCACTAGTCGTCTAGACAGGCTTTGAACTCACAGAGATCTACCCACCTCAGCCTTCCAAGTGCTGGGATACAAGGCATACCGGTGGCCCACACCTATAATCCTTGCACTCAGGAGGCAGAGGCAGGTGGATCTCTGAGTTCCAGACCAGTCTGGTCTACATAGTAAGTTCCGGGCCAGCCTGGTCTACACGTGGAATTCCCAGACAGTAGTCAAGGGCTACACAGAAAAACAAACAAACAAACAAACAAAAAAGACGTGTCCTACCATGTAGGGTAGTCTTGTTTTTTGAGAAAGGGTCTCTCTGGCCTGGCTTGGCTGGCTAGCCATTGAGCCCCAAGGAATCTGTCTGTCTCTGTCTCCCCCACACTGAGGAACTCACAAGGAAATCTTTTTTTTTTTTTTTCCGGAGCTGAGGACCAAACCCAGGGCCTTGAGCTTGCTAGGCAAGTGCTCTACCAGTGAGCTAAATCCTCAACCCCAGGGAATCTTATTAAAGGTAGTTTTTGTTTATTCAATTGGTTGGGTTTTGTTGTTGTTTTGTCTTTATGTAGGTTCTGGGGGAAAAAAACCTCAGGTCTTCATACTTCGAGAGCAAGCACCTTACCAACTGAGACACCTCTTCAGGCCTAAGCCAACCACTCAAACACAGAGAGACACATCCCGAGGCAGAAGTTCAATTTAGATCACAGCTACAATACTAATGATTATGAATAAGGTGGACCGACACATTTGGTTTCGGGGACTTTTGGTTTTTGGTTAGTTGGTTGGTTTGCTGTTTCAAGACAGGTGTGCTCTGTGTAGCCCTGGCTGGCCTGGAACTCACAGAGATCTTCCTGCCTCTGCCTCCCAAGTGCTGGGATTAAAATCTGTGTCATCACCAACCAGCCAGCAGCAAATGCCTTTTGCCCAACACTCAGGAAACAGAAGCTGATGGATCTCTTTGTGAGTTCAAGGCCAACCTGGTCTATATAAGTGCCAGGCTACCCAGAGCTACACATAGTGAGACCTTGTCTCAAACAAAATAAAACAAAAGGCAGCTGTCTCATGTAGCCCAGGCTGCCCATCTCATGTAGCCCAGGCTGTCCTGAAACTCCTAATGTTGCTGTGACTGCCCTTGAATTCCTGATCCTCTTGCCTTCAGGTCTCACCTGTTTACAGGTGTGCACCTCAATATTCTTGACTTTTTCATTTTTCTTTCTCCTTTTCTTTCTGTTTTGAAATTGCATGTATTTATTATGTACATATTTGTGGGTGGAAGTCAGTTCACTCTTTCCATCATGTCCGTCCGGGGAAATACAACTCAGATCCTCAGACTTGGCAGCAAGCACCTTTACCCACTGAGCCACCATCTTGCTGGTCCTGAGGGATGACTTACCTCCCCATTGGAGAAGAGATCCATCTCCCTTGTGGCAGGCAGGGACACTCTCTACTTTATTAACAAGGGCGATCAGCTCGGGCAACATGAACCGAATCTCTTAGGGACTTGCAGCCGACTAGATATGCCACAGACCGCTTTCCAGTGTGGTAGAGATGGAATGCTGTAGGTCTCCAATCGGAATTATCGTGGGCTATACCTAGGTCCTTTCTCTTGAGCCAGTTACCTGAACTTTCCTATATGACCTAAATTCTAATAGATAAAGTCCCAGGTTGTATCTCCAAGTTTAACACAGTTTTAAACTTCACCAACCCTAAGGCTAAAATTGCTAGATGATTAGCATCAAATCTAACAGAGATTTCCTGCTCCCGGTAGCCCTGACACCCGAAGCTATTATGACCTGTATTTGGTAAATGCACCAGTTTATGACTTTTAGCCTAGATTGGTGCTTGTAATCTGACCCCTGTAAAGATGAACTCCTGGGAACAAGGAGATATCCTATCTTAAAACAAAGAAGACCAAAAAAAACAAAAAAAAAAAAAAAAACAAATACAAACAAAAAACCCTGCTACCACCACCACCAACAACAAAACAAAACAAACAAACAAACAAACCAACAACAAAAACTGTCAGGCAGTGGTGGTTCATGCCTTTAATCCAGAGGCAGGCAGATGTCTGAGGTTGAGGCCAGCCTGGTCTACACAGTGAGTTCCAAGTGAGGTAGGACTACACAGAGAAACCCTATCTGAAAAAAGGCTAACCATCAAAAGAACAGCAGATACTTTTAATCACTGAGCCATCGTTCTAGACCCCACACCTTAGAACAAATTCTTTTTACATTTATCAAGCACACGAGCAGGCTGTGTGTGTGTGTGTGTGTGTGTGTGTGTGTGTGTGTGTGTGTGTGTGAGAGAGAGAGAGAGAGAAAGAGAGAGAGAGAGAATATATGCATGTGGTGTGTATATGTATGTGTGTGTGATGTATGTATGTATGTGTGTATATGTGTGTGAGAGAGAATATATATGTGTATGTGGTGTATGTGTGTGTGTGTGTGTGAGAGAGAGAGAGAGAATATATGCATGTGGTGTGTATATGTATGTGTGTGTGATGTATGTATGTATGTGTGTATATGTGTGTGAGAGAGAATATATATGTGTATGTGGTGTATGTGTATGTGGTGTGTGTGTGAGTATATGTGTGAGAGTGTGTATATGCGTGTGAGAGTGTAGTATGTGTGTGTATAGGAATATGTATGTGGTATGTGTATATGTATGGTGTGTGTATGTATGTATGTGTATATATGTGTGCTGTGTATATATGGGCATGTGAGAGAAAGTATGTTATATGCGGTGTGTGTATATGTGGTATGTGTATATATGTGTGTGTGAGAGTGTGTGTGTGTGTGAGAGAGAGAGTATATTGTGTGAGTGTGTGTAAGTATGAGTGTATTGTGTGTGAGAGCAAGAGTGTGTGTGTGTGTGTGTGTGTGCGCGCGCGCGCGCGCGCGCGCGCTCGCACATGCACGTGTCAGTCACTGCCTGAATGTGGAGGTATTGTTTTTCTCCTCCCACCGTGCTGGTCTTGGGGCTCAAACTCAGCTTGTTAGTCTTAGCAGCAAGCACCTTCACCTGCTGAGCCACTGCAGAGGCCCTTTCATTTGTTCTGTTTCTCATAACTGGGGGCGGGAGGCATGCCATGGTACATTGTGTGGAGATCAGAGGTAACTTCTGGAGTCCTCTCCTTCTGCCTTGTTGAGGTACGGTCTCTCTATGGTGTCTCTTGTTTTTGGAGAGCTTTTTTTTTTTTTTTTTGGAGCTGGGTATTGAACCCAGGACCTTGTGCTTGCTAGGCTCTACCACTGAGCTAAATCCCCAATCCCTTTGGAGAGCTTCTTACTCTAGGCTAGCTGCTGAAAGCTTCTAGGTGGTTCTTCTGTCTCTGCTGTCCATCTTGCCATGGGTGTGCTGCGATTATAGACAGATATCACCATCCATGTCTTTTTCCCACCATGGATTTGAGGGGTTGAATTCAGGTCTTCAGGAGATTGTGTGACAGACGTGTTTACCAAGTAGGGCCAGCACTTCTCAACCTGTGGGTCGCAAATATCAGATCCTTAAATTACAATTCAAGACAGTAGCAAAATTATAGTTATGAAGTACCAATGATATACGTGTATGGTAGGGGGTCACTATAACATGAATTAAACCAAGTCCTCTGGAAGAGCAGCCAGTGCTCTTAACCAATGAGCCATCTCTCCAGCCCAAAATTACATTTATTTGTTTATGTACATGTCGGTCTGGTCTGTAAACACATATGCACCATAGAATGTGTGTCAGAGCCACAGGAGAACTTTTGGGAGCCTAGGGATCGAACTCGCGATGTCAGTCTTGACCGTAAGTGCCTGTTCTTGGGAGCCACCAGCCCTTGTTTTCTCTCCGTTTTTGAAACACGTCTCATGTAACCCATGCTGACCTTCGTCAACTCACCCTGGAGCTGAAGACCATTTTTTTTTTTCTCTTTTCTCTTTGATCTTCTGATCCTCCTGGCTCCAATTCTAAAGTACCAGCATTATACGTGTGGACCACCAGAGATAAGCAGGGCTTTATGCATGCTAGGCTAGCACTCTGCCAGCTAAGCCACACCCCCTCAGCCTCTGCTGGCGGTATCTTCATATTATATATTCCATCTGTAGCACCCTGCAACAGGAAGCTGTGATAGAAAACTTTATTCCCAGCACTCAAGATGTAGAGGAAGGACGATCAGAAATGCAAGATCATCTGTGGCTACATAACCAACTCAAGGTCAGCCCGTGATATATGACCCTGTCTTAGAGTTCATTAATTCACTGATTAATTAATTAATTTGGTAGCCACCGTCCCTTCTTTGATCTATAGCTGGCCTCCTTTCAGATGGGCTGTACTCATATTTCGTGGATAAACCAGTTGTGGTGGCTCAGAGGCCTGTAACCTAAGGACTTAGGAGACTAAGGCTGGATGGAATTTGAGACTCGCTAAGGCTGCATTGCAGATCCAGACAAAGAGAAGGAGAAGGAGTGGGGGGCGGGGTAGAAGAGAGTGGGTAAGAGCTCTTGCTGTGCAAACACAAGGTCTTGAGGTCAAAAACCCACTTAAAGGGCTGGAGAAATGGCTCAGCACTGACTGTTCTTCCAGAGGTCCTGAGTTCAATTCCCAGCAACCACGTGGTGGCTCACAACCATCTGTAATGAGATCCGATGCTCTCTTCTGGTGTGTCTGGAGTCAGCGACGGTGTACCCACATACATGAAATAAATAAAATAATCTTTTTTTTTCTTTTTTTCAGAGCTGGGGACTGAACTCAGGGCCTTGCGCTTGCATAAAATAATCTTAAAAAACAAACAGGGGTTGGGGATTTAGCTCAGCGGTAGAGCGCTTGCCTAGCGAGCGCAAGGCCCTGGGTTCGGTCCCCAGCTCCGAAAAAAAGAAAAACAAACAAACAAACAAACAAACACTTAAAAAGCTGGGTATGGCCTTATTCGGAATTGCTGGTTGTCAGCATACATCGAGGTTCTGTGAACAACCCTGTCTCAGTAAACAAGGTAGCGAATGGTAAAAGCAGTCAATCTGCTGGTCTACTCATTCACAAGGACACAGAGAGCTCACACGCTGCCCACCTACATCACACACATTCGTTCTCACTGGCAAAAAAGAGGTCCTAAGGAAGAGAAGAACACAGCCCAGGGAAAAGGTTCATTTTAGTCCGTTTTTTTTATTGTTGTTGTTGTTGTTTCCAGGGTCTTCTTTAAGTTGTCCGGGCTAGACCAATGAGATAACTCAGAGAGTAAAGAGCACTTGCAGTCAAGCCTGGTGACTTGAGTTTAGTGCCGGAACCCACATGGTGGACAGAGAGAGCTAAACAGTCTAGGCTGGCCGGGGACTCAGCATCGGCAGCATCTGGATCACAAATGCTGGGTTACAGACACACAGCATCACTCCTGGTGTGAGCCAAGGCTGGGGGGAGGTCTTACAGCTGACCATTAAACAAGAAGGGAAGGCAATGATTGTATTCAAGAACAGCGTGTGTGTGTGTGTGTGTGTGTGTGTGTGTGTGTGTGTGTGTGTTCCTGGAGTTCTCTGGCACGAGGCAGAGGCAGGTGGCTCTCACTGAACTCAAGGCCAACCTGGTCTACAAAGCTAGTCAACAACAACTACTACTACTATTACTACTACTACTACTAATAATAATAATAATAATAATAAGGTGGTGGGCTGGCAGGATGGCTTAATGGATAAAGCCTCCCTCTACAAAAGCCCTGGCAAACAGAGTTTGATTCCCAGGACCTAGATAAAGGTGGAAAGAGGGGTTTGGGGATTTAGCTCAGTGGTAGACCGCTTGCCTAGCAAGGCCCTGGGTTCGGTCCCCAGCTCCGAAAAAAAGAAAAAAAAAGGTGGAAAGAGAAGTATTAACTCCATGAAGTTGTCTCTGGCCTCACAAGTATGCCATAGCCTGTATGCCTACACACACACACACACACACACACACACACACACACACACACACACCATAAATTAAATATTTTTCTTTTGTTTTTGTTTTTTTTTAAGACAGTGAGTGAGACAGGGTTTCTCTGTGTAGCCCTGCCTGTCCTAGAATTCACTGTGTAGATCAACTGGCCTCAAACTCAGATCTTCCTGCCTCTGCCTCTTGTGCTGGGACTAATTTTAAGGTGAAGCTGGGTATGGTGGTGCACACCTTTAATACCGGCACTCAGGAGGCAAAGGCAGGCTAGTTTCTGTGAGTTTGAGGCCAGCCTAATCGACATGGCAAGTTCCAGGCCAGTCAGAGCTACCTAGTAAGACCCTGTCTCAAAAACAAAACAAAACAAACAAGAAATTGTAAATATTCGGTTAAGGAACACACCTGTCAACAGCTTGGCCTCCACAAGCACCCACGTGGGAGACTGTACATGTGTCCACATGCATATGCCACACACATACGTGCACACACACATAGAAGAGCCTATGTAGTCGGGGAAGTGTTGCAGCACACAGCACACAGAGGAAAGAAACGTCACGTGCTGGATGTGGCTATTATTCATGGTCACCATGAATTCTCCCAGCTCTAGGAGCAGGTGCAGGTCAGTCTAGACAAGGACTTTGGCCTGGCTCACAATGGTCCTTCAGTACCACACAAGAAGTTTGGGGCAAACATGCGGGTCGGGATGCCTGTCATTCCAGCCTCGTTTCCAAACCAGATTACATCACCCACTCGGAGAGGCCCAACCAAGCTGCCTTTTCTTTTTCTTTTTCTTTTCTTTTTTTTTTTTTTGGTTCTTTTTTTTCGGAGCTGGGGACCGAACCCAGGGCCTTGCGCTTCCTAGGTAAGCGCTCTACCACTGAGCTAAATCCCCAGTCCCGCCTTTTCTTTTTCTTGATAAGGTCTCTGTCTTAATGTGTTTTCTATTGCTGTGATAACGATCATGACCAAAAGCTATTGGGGAGGAAAGGGTTTGTTTGGCTTGCACATTCTGGGCACAGTTCATCGTGGAGAGAAGTCAGGGAGCTGAAGCTGAATCCATGGAGGAATGCTGCTCACCGGCACCCCTGCTCCTGGGCACCCCTGCTTCTCCGCATCCCTGCTCCTCGGCACCCCTGCTTCTCCGCATCCCTGCTCCTCGGCACCCCTCCTCACTGGCACCCCTGCTCACCCTCATCCCTGCTCACCAGCCTCCCTGCTCAGCAGCCTCCCTGCTCACCCTCATCCCTGCTCACCAGCCTCCCTGCTCACCCGCATCCCTGCTCACCCGCATCCCTGCTCACCCGCATCCCTGCTCACCCGCATCCCTGCTCACCCGCATTCCTGCTCACCAGCCTCCCTGCTCACCCTCGTCCCTGCTCAGCAGCCTCCCTGCTCAGCAGCCTCCCTGCTCACCCTCATCCCTGCTCACCAGCCTCCCTGCTCAGCAGCCTCCCTGCTCACCCTCATCCCTGCTCACCAGCCTCCCTGCTCACCCGCATCCCTGCTCACCCTCATCCCTGTTCACCCTCATCCCTGCTCACCCGCATCCCTGCTCACCCATCCCTGCTCACCCTCGTCCCTGCTCAGCGGCCTCCCTGTCCACGGGCTTCCCTGCTCACTGACTTGAGGGTTCAGGGCTTGCTTAGGCTACTTTGTTTTCTGATCTTTTCCTTTCCTTTCCTTTCTTTTCTTTTTCTCTTCCTCTCTTTCAGTTTTTGTTTTTCTGAGACAGGGTTTCTCTACATAGCCCTGGCTGTCCTGGAACTCACTTTGTGGCCCTCAAACTCAAAGATCTTCCTGCTTCTATCTCCTAAGTGCTGGGATTAAAGGTGTACACCACTACACCTGGTCTTCAGCCTGCTTGCTTGCTTTCTTCCTTCCTTTCTTTCTTTCTTTCTTTCTTTCTTTCTTTCTTTCTTTCTTTCTTTCTTAAAAAGAATTATTTATTTTGTGTATATGAGTGCACTGCAGCTGTCTTCAGACACACCAGAAGAGGGCATCAGATCCCATTATAGATGGTTGTGAGCCGCCATGTGGTTGCTGGGATTTGAACTCAGGACCTCTAGAAGAGCAGTCAGTGCTCTAACCACTGAGCCATCTCTTCAGCCCCAGCCTGCTTTCTTATACCACCCAAGACCATCTGCTTACAGGTGGCACCGCCCACAGGAAATGGTCCCTCCCACATCAATCGTTCTTTTTTTTTTTTTTTTTTTTTTTTTTTCCGGAGCTGGGGACCGAACCCAGGGCCTTGCGCTTCCTAGGCAAGCGCTCTACCACTGAGCTAAATCCCCAACCCCATTCAATCGTTCTTAATTAAGAAAAATGCCCCACAGACTTGCCTATAGGTCAAGCCGAGAAAGGCAAATCCAACTTCTGAAACAGGGTTTCCCTCTTCTCAGATGTCTGTGTCAACTTGACAAAAACTGACTAGCATAACTCACTGTGTAGCCCTGGATAGTCAGGAACTTGCTATGTAGTCCAGGCTAGCCTCAAACTCGTAAGAGATCTGCCCATCTTTGCCTTCCGCGTGCTGTTATTGGTTTCGGCTTTTTGAGACAGGGTTTCTCTGTGTAGCCCTGGATGTCCTGGAGTTCACTCTGTAGACCAGGCTGGCCTCAAGTTCAGAGATCTTCCTGCGTCTGTCTCCCGAGTACGGGTTTTAAACGTGCATCTCGCTACACACACTTAACTTTCTTTTCTTTCTTTCTTTTTTTTTTTTTTTTTTTTTTTTTTTTTTCCGGAGCTGGGGACCGAACCCAGGGCCTTGAGCTTGCTAGGCAAGCGCTCTACCACTGAGCTAAATCCCCAACTCCCACACTTAGCTTTCAAACTGGCAAACTTGCGGGCGGCTCGAGTTCTTGTGCCGACTACAGAGGAGCAGAGATGGTTTCCAGGCCACGCGCGGAGGCTCAAAGCCGTCCGTAACTCCCATTCCCGGCGTCTGACATTCTCTCCTGGATCTGCAGGCATCAGACGCACAGGACGTGGCACACATGCACACTCAGTGGTAGAGCGCTTGCCTAGGAAGCGCAAGGCCCTGGGTTCGGTCCCCAGCTCCGGGGAAAAAAAAAAAAAGAACCTTTGGTAAGTAAACCTGCCAGGCAATAGACATGTGGGCTTTTAATCCTAGCCCTCGGGAAGCGGAGGCAGGCAGATCTCTGAGTTCGAGGACAGCCTGGTCTGCAGAGTGAGTTCCAAGACAGCCATGGTGACACGAAGAAGCCCTCTCTTGAACGGCCCCCCACCCCAACCCCTGCTCGTGCAAGGCTCTGGGTTCATCCCCAGCCTGCTGTGTGTCTGTGTGTGTGCATGCCCGCATGTGCACAATAGAGAGAAAGATAGAAACAGACAGACAGACAGATTAGTACAGACACACAAAGAAGCAACCATGTTTTTTGAAGGTGGGAGGAGGCACCTGAGGGTATCCTGGCTTCTGTTGTCCATGCACCCCCACTGGTGCTGTGTCAGTCAGTAATCCGTCGTCATTGCAGAATATCTCAAGAAGATTTATGTTGTGTTACCATTTCAGAGCGTTCAGCCCACCGTCAGCTGGCTCTATGACTCCTGGGCCTGTGGTGGAGCAGAGGGGCTCACTTCATGACCACCAGGAAGCAGAAAGCAATAATAGGAAGAGACCAGTGACAAATACAATGCCCCCAGAACAGGAGAGATGGCTCAGCGGTTAAGAGCACTGGCTGCTCCCCTGGGTTCGGTCCCCAGCTCCGAAAAAAAGAACCAAAAAAAAAAAATTTCTTAAACTATATATAAATAAATAAACAGTCCCCAAGAACAAACTTCCAGTGACCTACTTCCTCTGAGTAGCCTCATCTGTGGAAATCTCTTGGTGCTGCTTCCAAGGATATTGGCAAGAATGTTTACATTGAGCTAAAATGAAGTAGTCTCAAACTAGAGTTTAACATTGGGCTAGGACACAACTCAAGATGAATACAGGTGGGCTGGAGAGATGGCTCAATGGTTAAGAGCACTGGCTTCCCTTCCAAAGGTCATGAGTTCAATTCCCAGCAACCACACGGTGGCTCACAACCATCTGTAATGAGATCCGATGTCCTGGTCTTGTGTGTCAAGGACAGCAGCGTACTCATATACATGAATAAATAAGTCTTTTAGAAAATCTTTTTAAAAACAGTTGAGGAATGTGCTCTTTGTGTCTTGATCCTTAAGTCCTTTGTTTATGCTTTCTTTGGCCCCCAACTAGTTTGTCTTTGACCTAGAACTGACCCTATTCTTTGCCTGTACCTAGAATGGTACAAAAGCAGACTGGAAAAAAATAAACCTGCTTCAGCACTGGCTGAAGTCATGTTATAATGTTGTCTAATTGTCTTTTCTTCCTTTAATCCTCCCTCCCTCCCTCGCTTGAGACCTTGTTGACTGAGCTGGCTTGGTCAATCTTCCATAGTACCCCCACCTCCAATAGTGTATTCAAACCTCAAGCCCTTCAATGGAATAAACTATTGGTTAGGTAAGAGTCTCATGATTTAATCTCTCTGGAAACATCCTCATGTGCACATCCAGAAGTATGCTTTCCTTATCTCCTAGGTGCCTCTCAATCCGATAAGAGAATAATTATCAAGAAACTGGCAAAGCGGCTCAGTGGTTAAGAGTACTTATTACTTTTGCAGAGGACCCGGGTCAGTTCCCAGAAACCACATGGTGGTTTACAAACATCTGTAGGTCCAGCTCCAGGGGAATCTGATGCCTTCTGCTAGTCTCCAAAGGCAGCAAGCATGCAGATGGTATGCATACACACATGCAGGCAAAACATGTTCACATAAAATTAAAATATATGAATCTAGGCAGGATGGTGGTGGCACAAGCCTTCAACCCCAGCACTCAGGAGGCAGAGGCAGGTGGATCTATGAGTTTGAAGCCAGTGAAAGACCACTGGGGTGGGGAAGACCCCCACTCAAATCGGTGGTCTTTCAACCAGCCTGGTCTACCTAATGAGTTCCAGGACAGCCAGGGCTACACAGAAAAACTCTGTCTGGAAAAACAAAAGCAAACAAAAGAGAGTGCTATAAAGGTCGTGGTGGAGGGTTGGGGATTGGGGATTTAGTTCAGTGGTAGAGCGCTTGCCTAGCAAGTGCAAGGCCCTGGGTTCGGTCCCCAGCTCCGGAAAAAAAGAAAAAGAAAAAAAAAAAAAAGTCGTGGTGGAGAAATCAAAACATCAGAATCTTGAAGTAGCATCCACAACCCAGAAGCAGAGAAATTGATATTGGTACCCAGCAGTCTTGCTCCATGTATACAGTCCAGGGAATAGCCCTGGCTGTATTAAAATGACTCTTCCCTTGTGGTGGTTGGTGTATGAATTAATCACAGAAGTCCAGAGGCACAGGCTGGTGGATCTCCCTGAGTTCCACAGTAAGAGTCCCAAGACCCTTCGATATATTCAAGCTAATCCCTCCCGGCATACCCAGAGACTCATCTTCCAGACGATTTTAGATATTTTCCAGGTAACGCTAGCCTCTACCGAGTTGATTAATAGCGAGAGTCACCACAGAGTCTCCTGTGACCCAACCTGTCCTCAAACCTGCTATGTAACCCTGACTTGAATTTCCGACCCTTCTGTCTCTGTACCTCTCAGTGTCACCTGCACCACCATACCAGGTTTATACAGGGCTGAGACTCGAACCCAGGCCTTCATGCATGCTAGCTAAGCACTCTGTCAACTGAGCCAGTCCTGGTCTATCGGATTAAATTACCCAGATCAATTGCAGAGCAAGGAAGGAAATGGGAGATGGGAAAGATCGATTAGTCTGTTGTCCCACCAGAAGAAGGCATAAAACGGCTGGGGGCAGTGGCATACACCTTTGATTCCAACACTCAGGAGGCAAAAGCAGGCAGATCTCTGAATTCGAGGCTAGACTGGCCTGCAGAGTGAGTTCCAGGAGGGCCACAGCTGCACAGAGAAATACTGTCTTGGAAAACAAAAACAAACAAATGCTATAAAAAATCAGGGACAGTCCCTAAAGAAACCTCAGGTCAGCCCTCATTTGCATATGTCACTTAGCAACCCAGGAAGCCTGGGCTTGAAAAACAAAATAAGAGCTACAGAGATGGTTCCCTGAGTATAGGAGCCTGCCGCCAAGACTGACAACTTAAAGTTCAATCCCTGGGCCCCACATGGCAGAAGGAGAAAAGGAGCCCCTTCTGTGGTCCGTGTACGCACATACAGATACACAAAATAAATAAACAAAAATTATAGAGAGGGAGCGAGTGGGAAGAGGGGGAAAAGGGAAGAATGTGAAAGCAGAGATGAGAGATTCCATATTGGAAAGTATAAACAAAAGAACCAGTGACACCCCCCAAATCCATTTTTGGGGTACTGACAAGAGCTTTGGGTTTAAACAGGAAGAACTGGGGATGGTGTGAGAGCTATGTGTAACTGGGGAGTATTGCTGTATCAGCTCTCATTCTGTAAGGTTTCTGAAGATGTCTTTATCGCTTGAGGGGTCAAGCTTGTTCCCATGAGGTGAGTACTTCTTATGGGGCGTGATCTCATCAGGAAGTGTCTCTCAGTGAGGTTTGCTATTCCCTGGACCAAAGACAGCTGGGGGTTCAGGGTAATAGGAATGCCGGGTGCCTTTGAGGTTCTGGACAGAGATGCTCTAAGAGTTGAGAGTAGTCAGGCATGGAAGGGCCCCACCATCAGGAAGGAGGATTGATGCAAATTGGAGGCCAGCCTGAGCTACACAGTAAAACCTTGAGGGCAGTGCAGTAATGGAGGCACAGACTTGAATCCCAGCACTTGAGAGACAGAAGTCGGCAGATCTCTGTGGGTTCAAGACCAGCCTGCTTGACAGAGTGAGTTCCAGGATAGCCAAGGCTACACAGAGAAACCCTGTCCTGAATAAAATAGTGGACAGTAAGATCCTTCAGTCACTCACTCATCTCTGTGACTTTCATTTTGAAGAGGGTTAGGTTCCCACTGTGGTGGCGGCTGTTTTCTTCTTCTTCTTCTTCTTCTTCTTCTTCTTCTTCTTCTTCTTCTTCTTCTTCTTCTTCTTCTTCTTCTTCTTCTTCTTCTTCTTCTTCTTCTTCTTCTTCCTCTTCTTCTTCCTTCTTCTTCCTTCTTCTTCTTCTCCTTCTTCTTCTCCTTCTTCCTCTCCCTCTCCCCTCCTTCCTCTCCCTCCCCCTCCCCCTTCCTCTCCCTCTCCTCCTCCTCCTTCTTCTTCCTCTTCCTCTCCTTCTCCTTCTTCCTCTTCTTCATTATTATCATTATTATTATTATTGCTATTATTATTACATTCATTTATTTAGTATGTGTGGGCATACACATGCCACTGCTTGTCTGTGTGGAGGTCAGAGGACAACTTGTAAGAGTTGGTTCTCGGGGTTGGGGATTTGGCTCAGTGGTAGAGCACTTGCCTAGCAAGCGCAAGGCCCTGGGTTCGGTCCCCAGCTCCGGAAAAAAAGAAAAGAAAAGAAAAAAAGAGTTGGTTCTCTTCTCCCACCACATGGTTCCTGAGGACTAGCCTCAGCTCCTCAGGCTTGGCAGCCAGCATCTTAACTCACCGAGCCACTTTATCACTGTCCCTAGTCACCCGCCTCCTCCCTTGTTTTAGGCAGACACTCCTTGAGTGGTTGGCATGTCTGTGTGACCTGAAGCGAAAGAAAGGCAGAGAGCGCAGGCTTCCAGCCTGCCTTGGACCGTTTCCGAATGTCTAGAACAGGAACGTAGTGGGGGCGGGGCATGGAGCTCCGTTGGAATACTCGCCTACCATGAAGAAGTACTGAGTTCAAATCCCAGTGCTGCCAAAACCAGATGGTAGTGATACACGCCCGGAATGCTGGGATTCAGGAAGCGGAAGTAGGAGGCTCAAAAATGCAAGATCTTTGGGGTTGGGGATTTAGCTCAGTGGTAGAGCGCTTGCCTAGCAAGCACAAGGCCCTGGGTTCAGTCCCCAGCTCCGGAAAAAAAAAAAAAAAAAAAAAGGAAGAAGAAAAAGGAAAACCATCGTGGTCTCCAAAATGGAACAGGTCTAGGACATTTTTTAAGCTGGCTTCTGTTGCTGTTCTTAAGGGCATCTGCTCTCTTGTTCCATCCAGATCTAACCTTTCTTGACCCGTTGCCAACTTGGCATGGGAGGAGAGCATTAGAGAGGCGGGCTGAGACAAACCCCTCTGAGGTAAACCGGCAGAACCAGAATCGGCTTTGTGAGTTTCCCAGGCTTCAGCCCTGAGCCCCGGGGCCTCCTCCCACACCTGCACCCAGGGTTTTGATCTCTAAAGTGCTGTTTTCTTTGTTTTGTTGTGCAGCTCCGGGGATGAACCTCAGGCCTGTGCGTGCTGGGCGAGCACAAGCACTCGGCTAGGCCCCACCCCGGCTCCCACTGTGTTCTTTTATGTCTGGTTTCATGTCCGGTTTCAGCTTCTCCGGGTGTTGTGAGAAACCTCGCTGTGGGTACACTCTGGTCCAAACAGAGAGACTTTTATTTAATTTGTTTATTTTGATTTTTAAAAATTACATTGTGTGTGTGTGTGTCTTTGTGTGTGTCTCTTGTATGTGTGACTGTGTGTCTGTGTGTGTGATTGTGACTATGTGCATCTGTCTCTAAGTGTATGAGTGTGTGTGTGTGTGTGAGACTGTGTCTGTGTGTGAGAGAGAGAGTGGGTGTGTATGAGTGTGTGTGTGTGAGACTGTGTGTGTGAGAGAGAGTGTGTGTGTGAGTGTGTGACTGTGTCTGTGTGTGTGAGAGAGAGTGGGTGTGTATGAGTGTGTGTGTGTGAGAGAGAGAGGAGAGAGTGTGTGTGTGAGTGTGTGTGTGAGACTGTGTCTGTGTGACAGAGTGGGTATGTATGAGTGTGTGTGTGTATGAGTGGGTGTGTGTGTGTGAGACTGTCTGTGTGTGAGAGAGAGAAGAGTGTGTGTGTGAGTGTGTGTGTGACTGTGTGTGTGACTGTGTCTGTGTGTGTGAGAGAGAGAATGGGTGTGTATGAGTGTGTGTGTGAGAGAGAGAGGAGAGAGAGTGTGTGTGAGTGTGTGTGTGAGACTGTGTCTGTGTGACAGAGTGGGTATGTATGAGTGTGTGTGTGTATGAGTGGGTGTGTGTGTGTGAGACTGTGTCTGTGTGTGAGAGAGAGAAGAGTGTGTGTGAGTGTGTGTGTGACTGTGTGTGTGACTGTGTCTGTGTGTGTGAGAGAGAGAATGGGTGTGTATGAGTGTGTGTGTGTGAGTGTGTGTGTGAGACTGCGTCTGTGTGTGAGAGAGGAGAGTATGTGCGTGAGTGTGTGTGTGTGTGAGACTGTGTCTGTGTGTGAGAGAGTGGGTGTGTATGAGTGTGTGTGTGTGAGTGTGTGTGTGAGACTGTGTCTGTGTGTGAGAGAGATGAGAGAGAGTGTGTGTGAGACTGTGTCTGTGTGTGAGAGAGATGAGAGAGAGTGTGTGTGAGACTGTGTCTGTGTGTGTGTGAGTGTGTGTGTGAGACTGTGTCTGTGTGTGAGAGAGAGGAGAGTATGTGCCTGAGTGTGTGTGTGTGTGAGACTGTGTCTGTGTGTGAGAGAGTGGGTGTGTAGGAGTGTGTGTGTGACACTGTGTCTGTGTGTGAGAGAGAGAGAGGAGAGAGTGTGTGTGTGAGTGTGTGTGTGAGTGTGTGTGTGTGTGAGTGTGAGTGAACCAGAGGATGATTTTCAGGAGTTGGTCCTCTCCACCCTTGAAGTCCCATGGATGGAACTCCATTTATGCTTGATAGCTAGACCCCCACCTGCCTTATTTGGGTTTATTTTAATTTTTAAATATGTATAAGAGTGTTTGCAGGCTGGAGAGATGGTTCAGTGGTTAAGAGCACTGACTGCTCTTCCAAAGGACCTGAGTTCAATTCCCAGCAACCACATGGTGGCTCACAACCATCTACAATGAGATCTGATGCCCTCTTCTGGTGTGTCTGAACACAGTGACAGTGTACTCACATACATGGAATAAATAAATAAATCCTAAAAAAAAAAAAAAAAAGTGTTTGCCTGTGTAAATGCCCTCTGGGGCCAGAAAAGACATCAGACCTGCCTGGAACTAGAGTCATAGATGGTGGCGAAAGTCATGTAGGTGCTAGAAACGTAAACCTAGGTCCTCTTTAAGCGCAGGAAATACCTCTTAACCACTGAGACATCTCTCTAGCCCCCTACTTTATTTTTTAGACCCAGGCAGTCATGTAGCCCAGGATAGCCTCATAGCTATCATTCTGCTGAAGGTGACTGGAACTCCTTGGTATTCCTCCTACCTCATTTCTGACATATTAGGACTTCAGGCTCGGGCTACCACGGACAGCTTCTGACGGAGACTTTAAATCTCCGATGAGAACCACGGCCTAGACACCTCTGCACAGTCCGTGTTCCTCTTCCGCTTATCGAATGACACACCTCAGGCCGCAGCTTGGCAAAACAGCCCTTGGGCGGTGCTTAGTCCCTTCATCGTTTGTAAACGAGTCAGGCTTGATGGTACACGCCTGTAATCCCAGATTTCGGAAGGATGAGGCAGAAAGATCAGGAGTTGAAGGCCGGCTTGGGCTACATTGTGAGTTCAAAGTCAGCCTGGGCTAAATGAGACGCTATCTCAGAAAAACCAAGTAAGAGTCAGCAAGATGGCTTAGTGGGGAGTGGTGCTTGGCCTACGAACCTCATGAGCTGAACGTAGTCCCCAAGGCCATCAAAAGGCAAGCACCTGACGTCAGAGCACTCCTCCATCTGGGCAACAGGGAAATAGGAGATGCTATTGGAAGCCCTCAGCCATGGTGGCCTGGAATACACAGAGGGTCGGAGACAAGTCTGCCTCCCCAAGGTGGGGGGCATGAAGAATCTGCTCCCTAAAGGTGTTCTCTGACCATTTACATGTGCGTGGTGACATTTATTACTTGTAGCAAATAAAATTAAAAGCCCAGTGTAACAGCAAGCACCTTTAATGCCAGTGTCTGGGAAGCAGAGGCAGGCAGATCTCTCTCTGTGAGTTGGAGGCCAGCTTGGTCTACAGAACAAGTTCGAGAACAGCCAGAGCTATGTAATGAGACTCTGTCTCAATACAATACAATACAATACAATACAATACAATACAATACAATACAATACAATACAAAAAGCAGAAAATGAAAAGGCCTGGCGCTAGCTTTCCAGCCTACTAAACTTCTCTGGGCATGTCTCAAAAATCAATCAATTAATAAGTTTAAAAAGCACCATCAGCTGGGGTTTCAGTGTAAAAGGTCTTCCGCAGGCTCGCACAAATACACATTTCCTGTGTACACACAGAGACATACAGATCCAATGTTGCCATTTCAATTCAGAAGGTTCCGCAGGCTCACGGGTTTTCTGGTTTTGTTTTGTTTTTTTTTTAACCCCAGCTGGTGGGGTTTTTTTATGTGTATGTGCATGAGGGACTGTGTGCTCGCACATGCAATAGCATATGTGGTTACATATCCACTTATGTTCAAGAGTGTGTAAGTATGGGATTGGATATGTGAGTGCATGCATATGTACACACCCAAACACACCACACACACACACACACACACACACACACACACACACACACACAGAAAGATGTAGACACTCACACAGTCCACCAATCCAGCAGGTGAAAGCCAGGTTCCTCATGGACATAGAGTAAGGTAGGATGTGCATATTGTGTGTATAGGCGCATGTGTACAGGTTTATATAGATTATTTGTAAGTTTTAGAGTGTGCTCATGTGTATGATACACATGTGTTTCTGTGCACATACACATGTGTGTGCATGTCTACACAGAGAAACCCTGCCTCAGAAAAAAATAAATAAATAAAAAAGAAAAGAACCTTCCTGCTAGGTTAACAATCGGGTGGGTACCACTATACCTAACTTTGGTTATGAATTTGATTCAGCATAATTATGGTTAATGATAATTTTTTCGCGTGTATAGAAGGACAAATGCATGGCCTTACACCTGCAGGGAGAAGGAGGGTCCAGAGCTACAGGAGGGTACAGGAGAGAGAGTAGCTTTGCTGTGAGCTGAAGGGAAGGATGACTTGCTCAATGGAGACGCAGTATTGGTTTTGCAAAATGAAAAGTTCTGTGGGGATCTCTCACACACACGTTGTGAATGTTTTAAACACCACCCCTATCCCCCACCCCCCAGTTTTCTTTCTTACCTGGATGGAACCCAGGGCTTCCATTGAGTTACAGTTCCATCTCACCCACCGATCCATAAAGAGCCATGCTGGGAGGTGGGTAAGATGGGGACTGGGAGACAGCACAGACAGGAAAGCATTTGCTGTGTAAGGGTGAGGACCTGAGTTCAAGCCCCAGCACACCCATGTGAAAGCTAGATGTGTGTGTGCGTGTGTGTGTGCGTGTGTGTGTGTGTGTGTGTGTGTGTGTGTGTGTAGCTCTTACAGTGGAGTGGAGAGGGGGCAGAGACCCTCACACATGCAAACATGCAGACACGCACACACCACACAATACACACCGAAGATGTTTGTTTGTTTGTTTGGTTGATTGTTTTTGTTTTTTGCGACAGGGTTTCTCTGTGGAGCCCTGGCTATGTAAAGACATTTTCTTTTCTTTTCTTTTCTTTTTTTCAGAGCTGGGGACCAAACCCAGGGCCTTGCGCTTGCTAGGCAAGCGCTCTACCACTGAGCTAAATCCCCAACCCCTGTAAAGACATTTTTAAAGTGGTCAAGATGGGCAGCCCCCAACCATCTATAACTCCAGTCTTGGGGCATCTGACACACTCTTCTGACTTCCATGGTGAGCGCCAAGCTGACAGGTGGTGGGTTTAAATACGTGCAGGCCAAACACTGACACCTATAAAATGAAATTTAAATTAAAAAAGAAAAGAAAAATGACAACTACTTTAGGGCTCGAGAGTTGGCTCTGTAGTTAAGAGCACTTATTCTTGGACTGGAGAGATGGCTCAGTGGTTAAGAGCACTGAATGCTCTTCCAGAGGTCCTGAGTTCAAATCCCAGCAACCACATGGTGGCTCACAACCATCTGTAATGGGATCTGATGCCCTCTTCTGGTGTGTCTGAAGACAGCTACAGTGCACTTATATATAATAAAGAAATAAGTCTTTAAAAAAAAAAAAGAGCACTTATCCTTGCAAAAAACACAGGTTAGGGGCTGGAGAGATGGCTCAGAGGTTAAGAGCACTGACTGCTCTTCCAGAGGTCCTGAGTTCAAATCCCAGCAACCACATGGTGGCTCACAACCATCTGTAATGGGATCTGATGCTCTCTTCTGCTGTGTCTGAAAGCAGCTACAGTGAGTGTACTTATATGTAAATAAATAAATCTGTTTTTAAAAAGAGATTAAGAAAAAATATGGTTCAACTTTTTTTTTTTTTTTTTTTTTGGTTCTTTTTTTCGGAGCTGGGGACCGAACCCAGGGCCTTGCGCTTCCTAGGTAAGCGCTCTACCACTGAGCTAAATCCCCAGCCCCTCAACTTTTTAAAATAAGAAATTAAAATGCAGGAAGCAGCCGCATCCCAGAGATTAATAACTGTTATTTTTGGCATTACTTTAGGGCAGAGACACAAAAGACAGAAAGGAACAAGGGCGGTCACGTCCCTGAGGAGTCACCTCGGTGACTTCTGTTGTAGAGGCACGAATTTCAGGAGTGTCTTAATTATATTAAATTAGAGACCTAGCAAATTATAGCTCACCAGCAAACCACTTTCAGTGTTAGTCAGTTGGCAAAGGGGCAGGCTTGAAGTGCTGCCATGGGGCCAGCGAGCTGGCTCATCAGATAAAAGCGCTTGCTGCTAAGGCTGGGCAATGTGAGTTCAAGCCCCCAGCCTACATGGTGGAAAGAGAGGACCAACTCCTGTAGGTTGTCCTCTGATCTCCACACCAGTGCTAAGGCATGTACCTCTGTCCAGTGAGTACGTGCACTTTTTAAGAAACGTAAATGTTTCTATGAAGCAACCCCCTCGATTTTGGTTCAAGACAGGTTTCTCTATGAGACCTTGGCTATCCTGGAACTCACTCTATAGACCAGGCTAGCCTTGACCTCATAGAGATCTGCCTGCCTGTGACTCCCAAGTGCTGGGATTAAAAGGGTCCGCCATCACCACTGCATAGCTGCTATGGAGTCTTTTTTTTTTTTTAAAGTATAAACTAAATTTTATTTTGAGGCTTGAGAAGGGGTGTGAGAAGGGATTGTGGGAAAGACAGGGAACAGAGAGGAACAGAAAGAGAAGGGAGAGAGAAAAAAGGAAAAGACTGGCTGGAAACACATGAAGAGAGAGAGAGAAACGGGGGTCAGGGGGAGCTGAGAAGCAGAGAGCGCTCTCTGAAATCTTAATAATAAAGCCCAACAATTAGGAGGTTGAGGCAGGAGGTTTACAGGTGTTTAAAGCCAATCTGGGATACACAGTGAATTCCAGTCTAGCCTGGGCTATAGTGGAAGTCTCTGTCTTGAAAAGCAATTCAGAGCAGGTGAGATGGTTCATTCAGTGATGGTGTTTCCAAAAAAGCCTGAAAATCTGAGTCTGAATCTTTGAGCTAAAAGAACAGGAAAGAATTGGCTCTTGTAATTGACTCCTGTGATCTTCACTTCCCACCTGCATACTGTGGTAGGTAGACACACAGACACATGCAGACATAGACAGATAGACACACATACACACACACACACATACACACACACATACACAGACGTACATATACACATACATACATACACACATACACACATATACACAGACACACTCATATACATATACACACATAGACACACAACACATGCACACACATACACACATATAACAGATACAACACATGCACACACATACACACATATACACACATGTACACACATGTACACAGACACACTCATACATACACATATACATATATTTACACATACACACATATACACAGACACACACATATATACATACATATATATACATACACACAGACACACATATATGCATACATACATACACACATACACACATATACACACATACACACACATATACAGACACACACATACACACACATACACATATTAAAACACAGAGGTAGACTTGGGTGTACGGGTCTGTTATCCTAGAACTCAGGAGGTGGTGGCAGGAGGACCAGAAGTTCAAGGTCATTCTCAGCTATATGAAACCTTGTTGCAAAACAAAACTGCTTAGAAAGTTCAGGTGACAACCTTACCTAGTCAGAAGGAGAGCCTCGGCTCAGCCGTTTAATCTTCCCAGTCCTTGGCTCCCAGGCTGAAACCCTTCTCTTGTGTCAGGGCCACCCACTCTGTGTTTGGTTCTCTGTCACAATCTCCTAAGGCTGGCCATTTGCTGATTGGTTTCCCCCAGTGTAAGCTGAGATGAGTATCAATCCAGAGACAATAGAGACAAGGGAAGGAGGGATGGCTCAATGGGTAAAGCCAATTGCTGCCAAGTCTGGTGACCTTTGGTCCAGCCTCTGGAACCCACACAGTGGAAGGAGAGAACCAGCTCCCGAAAACTGACTTGCACATGCATGCCACATGACATGCACATACACAACAACATGCAAGGGCACACATGAAAATCGTACATAGCACTAAATAATAAATTAATAAAAAAAGAGAAAGAAATCAGGGAAGCCAGCCTCAGAGAGGAAAACAGAACAAACTTCATTAGTCCCAAAACATCAGTCCCAAAACATTTTCAGGAGATAAAACCACACCCAGCTTGCTTCATTTTATCGAACAGGACAACAAATACAACCATATTTCCAGTACTTGGGATAGGAATTGATTTTTTTTTTTCTTTTTCTTTTTTTTTCAGAGCTGGGGACCGAACCCAGGGCCTTGCGCTTGCTAGGCAAGCGCTCTACCACTGAGCTAAATCCCCAACCCCTGAATTTTTTTTTAACATTTATTTATTTACTCCATGTATGTGAGTACACTGTAGCTGACTTCAGACACACCAGAAGAGGGCATCAGATCCCATTACAGATGGTTGTGAGCCACCATGTGGTTGCTGGGAATTGAACTCAGGTCCTTTGGAAGAGCAATCAGTGCTCTTAACCGCTGAGCCATCTCTCCACCCCAGGAATTGAATTTTTTAACTTAGAAATGACAAGAAGAACTTCAGAGGGAATCCGTAGGCAGAAAATATCGTCAATGTCATGGTTGTCCAGACCTTCTCATCATAACCCCTGGGAACTAGAGGCAAGAGGATTCAAAGTTCATAGCCTGACTGAGCTACTGAGTTCAAAACCAGCCTGGGTAACCTAATGAGACCCTTTCTCAACATAAAAAGAAAGAAAGGAAGGAAGAAAAAAAAGAAAGGGGGGAGGGAGGGAAGAAGGGAGAGAGGGAGGGGAGGAAGGAAGGAAGGAAGGAAGGAAGGAAGAAAGAAAGAAAGAAAGAAAGAAAGAAAGAAAGAAAGAAAGATGGATGGATGGACTGGAGAGATGGCTCAGTGGTTAAGAGCACTGACTGCTCTTCCAGAGGTCCTGAGTTCAAATCCCAGCAACCACATGGGAAACTGTAGGTATGAGGATGAGGAGATGGCTCAGCACTTTTTCTGTTTTGGGGTTTTTGTTTTGTAACAGCCCTGGCTGTCCTGAACTCAGTCCTTCTAGACCAAGCTCACCTTGAACTCAGAGAGACCCACCTGTCTCTGCATTCCAGGTGCTGAGTGTGTACCACCAAGCATAGTTTTTTTTTAATTTATTTATTTTTATTTTATGCACACATGATTCACCTGCATGTATGTTTATGGGAGGGTGTCAGATCTCTTTGGAGAGGCGTTACAGACGGTTGCGAGCTGCCATGTCAGTGTTAGGAATTGAACTCAGGACCTCTGGAAGAGCAGCCAGTGCTCTTAACCACTGAGCCACCTCTCCAACCCCCAAAACACCTCTTGTTCTTGCAGAGAAGCCCTGTTCAATTCTCAGCACCCATGGCAGCTCACAACTGTCCCCTAAGTCTGATGTCAGGACTCTTCAGACCTCTGTAGCTACTTGGAAAATGTATGGTATACAGATGTACATGCAGATTAAAATACTCATACTCATAAAGATATAAATATATCTGAAGATTTAAAAAAAAATATGGGCCTGGTGGTGCTTGCCTGTAATCCTCAGAGGTCACAGGATCCCTGGAACTTACTGCTCAGCCAGTCTTAGAGAATGCCAGGTTTTTTTATTTTTCTTTTTTGTTTTTTTTTTTAAAGATTTGTTTATTTATTATATATAAGTACACTGTAGCTGTCTTCAGACACACCAGAAGAGGGCATCGGATCTCTTTACAGATGGTTGTGAGCCACCATGTGGTTGCTGGGAATTGAACTCATGACCTCTGGAAGAGCAGTCAGGTGCTCTTAACCACTGAGCCATCTCTCCAGCCTGAGAATGCCAGGTTTAATTAATGATCCAATGTGGTGGTTTGAATATGCTTGACCCAGGGAGTGGCGTGCGCGCGCGTGCACACACACACACACACACACACACACAAACACACACACACACTTGATGCTATCTTTCTTTCCCTGTTCCCTCCATCCCCCCTCTTCCTTCCTTTCTTCTTTCTTTCCTTCCTTCCTTCCTCCCTCCCTCCCTCCCTCCCTCCCTCCCTCCCTCCCTCCCTTCCTTCCTTTTTTCCTTCCTTCCTTTTAGAGACAGAGTTTCTCTGTGTAGCTCTGGCTGTCCTGGAACTCATCCTGTAGACCAGGCTGGCCTCAAACTCACAGAGATCAGCCTGCCTCTGCCTTTTGAGTACTGGGACTAATTCT